>NC_091457.1:149753968-149941468 GCF_027789765.1 Dendropsophus ebraccatus | reverse complement strand
TAGTAGAAAGTAGGAAACAAACCAACAGGCAAAACCTACTGGTCCCGGGAACAAAGCCCAAGAACAGAACAAGCCCTGGGAGCAACAAGCTCAAAACAACAGGGTGGGAGCTGTGTCCCCCAATGTAGCCACAGGAAAGGAATTTTTCTTGTGCCGGTCATTGGGGGGGACACAGTACCAGTGGGACGTACAAAATCAGTCCCAGAGGGTGGGGAAAGAAGATGACAATCCCCATGCGGCCTGCCCAATGCACGGCGGCCTGCAGAACCTTGCGGCCCAGACTGGTGTCAGAGGAAGCCAGGACATGGAACTGATAGAACTTGGAAAAAGTGTGAGCCTTATAGACCTGGACACTGAGGCCTGATGGCAAACCACCCAAGAGGCCCCCAATGCCGAGCAGAATGAGCGGTGACCCGAAAGGGAGGAGCCCTGCCGCAGAAGGCCTCTGCAATGGCTGCCCTGATTCAACGCCCAATGGTGGTCTTGGAGGCAGCCAGCCCCTTGCGCGAACCTGACGGAACTATGAACAGGGAATCCGAGTGGCGGAAAGAAGCTGTGACGGACAGGTAAATCCGTATGGCCTGGACAAGGTCCAAACAATGCAGAAACCGTTCTCAAGGATAGGAGGGGGCAGGACAAAAAGAGGGGAAAATTATGACCTCATTAGGGTGGAACAACGACACGACCTTCGGCAGGAAGGAAGAAAGAGGACATTGCACTACCTTGTCCTTGGGCCACCCCTGAAGGAAAAAGAACAGACAGGGCGGAAACTTGAGAACGTAAGGTGGAATGACTGGGCGTGGAACACACCAAGGGGTGAAAATTATGCTTTTCACACCAAGAGAAGAAGGCCTTCCACACGCAATGGTAGATCCAAGCCGACTGAGGCTTACAGGCCTTAATCATGGTTTGGATGACCGATTCCAAGAAACCACAAAACCTCAATACCATGACTTCAACAGCCATACAGTTAAACTCAGCTGAGGTAAATTGGGGTGGAATATTGGCCCTTGTGAAAAGACGTCGGCCCGCAGTGGAAGACGCCAGGGGGCATCAGCCAGGAGGTGCATCACATCGGCATACCAGGACTGGCGCGGCCAGTCTGGAGCAATGAGTATGGCAGAAACGCCAAATGCCTTGATGCGCTTCAGGACTCGTGGAAGAATGGACAGAGGAGGGAAGGCATAGATCAGAGAACTGCTCCCATGGGGTCACCAAGGCGTCCACCGCGAGGATCCCCGGCTCGAGTCACATAGGTCGGGAGTTTGTGGTTCAGCCTGGACACGAAAAGATTCTCGTCGGGGAATCCCTAACACGGCAGATCTGAATACTTCAGGATGCAGGGACCATTCGATTTGATCCAGCTTCTCGCAAATGAGATAGTCCGCCACGCAATTGTCCACCCTGGGAATGTGGACTGCCGAGAGAGCCGGAACAAACTGCTCTGCCCAATGGAGAATTGCAAGTTGCCTCTGTCATGACAGAGCGGCTCCTGTTGCCGCCTTGACGGTTCAGATAAGCAACGGCGGTGACATTGTCGGTCTGAACACGGACCGGGTAACCCCTCAGGAGGTTGGTCCACTGGGGCAGGGCTAGGAAGATGGCCCGGAGCTCCAGGATATTGATGGAAAGCAGAGTCTCCATCAGGGACCATGAGCCCTGAGCCGTGCGGCTCCAGAGGACAGACCCCCCCCCACCCGGACAGGCTGGCATCCATAGAGATGATCAGCCAATTGAGGGGGAGGAACGATCAGCCGAGAAGGACCACTGAAGACGTCAAACACCAAAGAAGCTCCCTGCGAACAGCAGGGGAAAGGAGGATCTCATGCAAAGGTGAATCGAACAGGGGGAGCCTGAGCGGAGCAGAGCAACTGCCGAGAGCAGGAAGACAACCCTATCGGGGGGAAGGAGAACGCGTGCAGTCTCGGTGTTGAAAAGAATCCCGAGAAACTCCATAGAGCAGGAGGGAAGGAGAGAAGATTTTTGGTGATTGATCACCCAACCAAAACTGGTTAGGAGATCGAGAGTGACCTGGAGGGTGGAAAGAGTGTCCAGTTTGGTGCGGCCTTTTACCAGGTGGTCGTCCAGGTATGGCAGGATAGCCACACCCCTTTACCGAAGCAGTACCATCAAGGGGGCAAGGATCTTGGTAAAGACCCGAGAAGCCCTGGCTAGCCTGAAGGGCAAGGCGACGAACTGGAAATGTCCAGAACAGGCGGCGAAACGTAAAAAACGATGACTAGCTGCGAAGGTGACGTGCAAATAGGCGGATGTCTTTAAACGCAACAAAGTTCACCCTGCTCCAGACACGCGACCACTAATCGCAAACATTCCATGCGGAACTTCGGAGGCGAACAACCTTGTTGAGGCACTTTAGATCCAAGATAGGACAGACATGTCCTTTTTGGGAACTCTAAAACAGGTTGGAGTAGAACCCCTGGAATCGCTTGGAGGGGGGTACTGGGACCACAACTCCTTGAGCAAGATGTTAAACCGCCTGAAAAAGCTCAGAAAGCCATGCCGAAGAGCGTGGGAGATTTGATGGTAAGAATCGAAGCGGCGGAATGGGCACAAACACGATTTTGTATCCTGGAGGACACCAACTCTCAAGCCCAGACATCAAACACATGGGCGAGCCATATCTCCTAAAGGAGAGCAGATGACCCCCCACTTGAGGAGGGCACTTGAGTGGGTAAGGACCTTCAGGAAGAAGACTTGGGGGAAGGACCCTTAGAAGGACGAGAGCCAGGAGGGGCGGGATTTAAAGGAGGGCTTCCTAGAAGAGGAAGCGGGTGGCGTATCCTTTGCAGGGCAACGAGGTGTCGGAGCCTCAAAAGGAGTGGAATCTGTTGGAACGCCCAGGGGGCTTAGGGAGACAGGGCCAATTTTGAGGGTGCAAAGAGCTTTTCCCCCCAGTAGTGTCTGATTTTATCCAGGCGCTCCCCAAAAAGTCTGTTTCCTGTAAAGGGAAGAGCTTTCTTTGAGGCGGCATCCGCCGACCAGGATTTGAGCCATTTGTATGGCTACAGAGTTCGCCAGGGCCCAAGCAGAGGAACGAGCTGCTTCCTGAAAAGCATCGCACAGGTATTTGGGCTCATGCTGAATCTGCGAGGCTACAGACCAGAGGTCCCCGCATGGAGTGTCCATGGAGAGGTCATGGACTAAATGCCTGGCCCAAGAGGAACAAGGGAAACAAAGCCTCAGCACACTTCGAGGATAGGATCGGTCGGTCGGGGTGTTTCTCCCAGGGAGATCCTCAAAGTCCCTATGGCTGGGAAAAACAAAGGGCTGCTGCTTATGGCGACTGAAGGAGACCTCACTTCTGGATTTAGAAGGGGACTCGTCCTCAATATGCAAGGTGTCCCACACTGCACTGATCAAGGCTTGCACTGCAGAGGCCAGCTGATCTTTCCGGTCAGACTCTGAGGCAGAGTCAAAGGGGTCCCCCAAGGAGGCAGAGAGAGAGTCTAGGTCTCTTACGAGACCGTCCTCTGAAAGGGGAATCATGGCGGTGTGTGTATACAGTGTGCGGTGCCGAGCTGTGTGTGTGTGTATACAGCGTGCGGTGCCGAGCTGTGTGTGTACAGTGTAAGCTGTTGAGCTGACTCCTCCCACACACACACACGTGACTGATCACATGATCATGACATCATCAAAGGTCCTTTAACTCACATAGCCTCTACAGCGAGGGTATCTGTTGCTGGGGGCACCTGTGAGGGCAACCGCTCAATGGTATGAATCATGACCTGAGACAGCTTCGAGAGGTCACCGATCGCCTGGGACAGACCTAGCCCAGTCAGGAGGGGCCACATCTGAACCTGGAGGAGGGGCTTCCTGGGAGTTTGCACTAGGGTTAAGGCACAGTTGGCAGAGGGAGCCAGGCTGACCACAAGAGAACGTATTACAACAAGCACACGCAAAGTGTGCCACCACAACTGCGGGAGCAAGCATCCTAGGGGGGTCGTCCCGGGGACCAGACATGGTAACTAGGGCTGTTAGCCTGGGGAGTGGAGGTGGGGGATATCACCCACTGCGTGAGCCTACCCGACCCTGGAGCTGGGGCGTCAGCTGCTAGTGGAGCGTCTGCATTGGATGCGGGAGCTGCTGCACTGGATGCTGGAGCTGCTTGGAACTGTGGACGCTAACAGGCTGAGAGAACAGCTGGAGGTTACAAGCTGCTGCGCTGAACACAGCCAGGATAAAAGGAGGGGGCCCAGGAGAAAAAGGGTGGGGGCTAAAGGAGGCGTCAATAGGAGCATGAGTGCTGAAACAGTGACGCCACAAGCGTGCTCGCCGATGCGGCCAAGCACCGGCAGAAGCCAGGGACTAAACTTTTGGAGCAGGACGGCGGAAGATGCGATCGCCCAGCCCCCCCGGTCTATTGGAGCTGCAGCTACTGCCCTTTTGGGAGAGACTGCGCATTCAGGGGGGAAAGAGGACCATAACCCCCCCCCCCAGGAGGCCCGTCAGAAGGGAGTAGGGGGGGGACCCTGCTATGACTTTACTCCTGACTGCAATGTCCCTAAAGGACACTGAGCAGAACGACCTCCCAGGAGAGAGAAACCCTAAAAGGGGGCAGGGGCTGTTCCTAAAGGACACTGAGCAGGATGACCCCCCAGGAGGAAGGGGGGAGGGAAGGAGAGACCCCAAAGGGATTGGACAGAGGAGATACTCACCTGTTCGGCATCTGCAGGTGCGTGCAGGGTTACCACGTACACGGTACGTGTGAAGCTACCCTTAGGGAGAAACTGCGTCTGATGTGGCAGCCCACGCCGACGGTCCCCCTGATAACCTAGGATGGAAAAGAAATAGCGTATTTCCTGGCATACAAGACAACTTTTTAACCTAATGGGCCCCTATAGTATATTTAACTATAAGGGCCCATTAGGAGCTGTTATGGTTAAATACACGGGTGCAGGAGCAGACTACCTTCTGCTTAACCCCTTATGTACTGCAGTGTGTAAGTGACCCAATGTTTAGAAGACAAAGATATCTGCTTTACTGCAGGTGCACTGATAACCCCTGACCTCTGCACAGCTAGCACATTTTCCTACTTGATTGGGCAGGCAGCAAGAACAGAGGTCAGGGGTTATCAGAGCAGTGAAGCAGAGCTCTTAGTCTTCCTCTTGCTAACCCTCTTTTGTGTTGCAGCATGTAAGTAAACATTGGGTCACTTACACACTGCAGTGCATAAAGGTTAAGCAGAAGGACACAGGAAGGCTCTTAGAGTGCATTGTAGTCTCACCTAGCAGTCACTGATCTCTAACCAAGGAGTACACTACCCCAAAATGGCCTCAGTCTTTCTATATCTCC
Source organism: Dendropsophus ebraccatus (assembly GCF_027789765.1). Taxonomy (NCBI): domain Eukaryota; kingdom Metazoa; phylum Chordata; class Amphibia; order Anura; family Hylidae; genus Dendropsophus; species Dendropsophus ebraccatus. Next base: position 149,936,155 of record NC_091457.1, on the reverse strand, counting down.
ACTTTATATACTGTTGCGATAAGTCTGCCTCAAATGTAATGGGCAGAGCATTTAGGATAACCCCCGGGGAGCGAGCTGGGCAAGGATAGGCCGTTCATTATAGTGCTTGAAAAAGGCCAGTGTTGTAATCCCTTTTCTTTCTTCTCTTGATTTTCTGCAGTTAATACAGCCCGAACCACTTTGCACACAGACTCATTTTAAACAGCTTGTAACTGGTAACAGGTATGCTAAGTATTTTTTATTCGATTGGGATTGTCTGAGAAATTTAAAGATCAAAGGGCCTGTATGAAAGTCGGTCCTAAAAGAGACAATACCAAATTCATTTCTAAAAAGGAACGTTGAATGAATTCAGAATTTTATGATCGGCCTTACAGCATTTTTTTGGGGGTTAAGTTTTTCTCTTTCTGATGTTTGAGGCTCTGTGGTAGTTTTCTGAAAAACAAAAACAGCAGCACGTTTAGGCATGATGTGCTCTCCTGTCAATGCATCTACTACTCACCTATTACCCCATCAGTGCTGACTTTCTCCATGTTCACCAGAAGTAGCCTGGACTACACTGCCTTCTTCTCCCAGCAGCGTAGTCCAGGCCACTTCCGGTGAGCACTTGTAACCGGTCAGCACAGGGGAATAGGTGAGTATGTGTCATGACCAGAGAGCAAATCATCTCTGCTGCTGGGTGGGTGATCCATGCCGGGCGGCGGGTGGGCTTCGGCTAGGGGATGCATGCTGCAATCCTCCTCCGGATCACAGCACGGATTGTGTGAATGAGCCCTAAGTCCGCTAGGGATTAAGCTTGGTTAATTTCCTGCACATACATAGACCCCTGATCGGTATAAGTACAAGTACATACACATTTTGGAAACATCCCTGTTGTACCGATACCTAATCCCATCCCATGAACAGAATAAAAACAAAAGGGAAAATATATTTTGTCAAATTTTATTTAAGAACCATGTACATTAGCAGCGATAGAAAAGTTATTCATGTTACAGAACATACAGAAAACATTTGGCTTTTAAGACACTCTAAAAATGAATATTGGCAGATAAACTTGCTGGATTTTAGACACTTGCTGTGTTCCAGAAAATAGGTCTTCATCTTGGAAAAAAAAAAAAAGCTGCCAAAGAATAAATAGCCTATCATCTAAAACGGTGGAAATATTTATGATGGACCACCCCCACAAGTCTACAGAACAAAACTACACAGGACTTACAGTAGCTAAAGTATATAGACAAGAGGGAAGAAAGCTTGGTCAGAGTAAGGTTAGTTCTGCCTTTCGTTTCAAGTTTACAAAAAAAGTGATAAGGCGGCAAAATCTGAGAATCATGTTTGGCATTCCCGCACTTTAGTCCTGCATGTGATGTGGTAAGGCTCTGTAAGCACATTCTGTATCAAGGGGAATCAGTTTGCATATAGTTTAAAAAAAAAAAAATCCATCAAATTTTACAAATTTTGTTCAGAAAATTTACTCTACATTTCAGTGCAAGAAAAGGATGAAATATTTATACATATATATTAAAAAAAAAAAAAAAAAAAAAAAAAAACTACCTCGCGGAGACTGCGGAAATAATTCCTCATTGACGTAAATAATTCCTCATTGACGTAAATCACATCATGAGCAAACAAGGATCTCCAAGCTAAAGAAAGTATTTACAATCCAAAATGTACACAACTACCAAACTGCTGGTGTAGGAGGCCAAGACCTAAATCTACCTGGACTATGATCTGCACATTTTGGTATATGGGCTCCACTCATTTGAGCTGGCGTTGTAAATCTCGATAGTGTTCAGAAACTCGTTTCCGTCGAATCCCCCCGCAGCAAATATGCAATTTCCGACGGCTACCATGCCGGCGTTGCTTCTCTGAGACGACATGCCTGTCACCATTTTCCACTGGTTTTTGGCAGGGTCATAGGTTTCCACACAACTTAAAGCACGAGACCCGTCAAAACCGCCTCCAACATAAAGTTTACCTGTTCAGGGGGGGAATGGGGAATAAAAATAGTCAGGAAAACGTGTACTATATGGTAGCTTCCTTTTCCCATAAATGGTCCCTCTCAGTTGCACGCTCCCAGAAGTGGAGCTTCATATAGGAGCTGTGACATTCAGACACAGACAGGAGACATCTTCCTTCTTCTGGGTTGGTGCAGAGAGGGGCTGGCTCAGTGGCCAAGTCATGCCCCTTTAAAAATCTACAATACCCAGGAAGGAAGGTCTGTACGTGTTCAGACATCGCAGCTTAAAGTGTCTGTCGTATTTTTTATTTTTTGCAGAAATAGTACAGGCGATTTTAAGAAATGTTGTAATTGGGTTTATTATTTGGCAAATGTGCCATTACCTGCATTCAAAAACTTTCCCCAGGTCACCGTCCCCCCACCCACTCCTCTCTCATCCACTGCTCATTATCAGGAAATCTTGACACTTTTACATCAGTCGAGTCCTGTGTAACCTATGGAGAGGGGAGGGAGGGGCAGGATGGAGATAAGTCGCCAGCAGAGCGCACAGGAAAAAAAATTACACAGCGGGACCTGTGTGAAGCCGTATTCAGAGGAGATAGCTGATGTCCTGTTTTGGTGCCTCCTCTCCCTCCACCCCTCCCCTCTCCATAGAGAATAATGAAGACAGGTGGGAGAGCTTAAACTGCTTTTTCATGATAAAGCATTTTTCGGCTAATAAACCCAATTACAAAAAGTTTCTTAAAATCACCTGTACTATTGATTTCTGCAAAAAAAAACAAAAAAAACACTAAACGACAGTGACACTTTAAGATTAGATAGATTAGAATAGATTTCTATTAGATTTGGGAAACCATGAATAACAATATTTCATAAAGAAAAATGTTAAGATATGGTTAATAAAACTATTATTCACTTTTCTCCATCTCACAAACACCTCGTAGGAGCCGAGCCCACTCCATTTGCAGCAGGTGTCATCCTCTAATGTCTAAATCTCAGTGGTTTTATACTAAAAAGGAGCCAAACTACTTCCTATTAATTTTTTTTATAATCAAAGTGGAAGCCTCACCATTAAAAACTGCAACTCCAGCTCCGCGCCGAGCGACATTCATCGGTGCCACTAAAGTCCAGGTGTCATTTTCGGGATTATAGCGCTCTACTGAGTTTAGGCAGTTCCAAGATTCTGCTCCTCCAATAATGTACATGTGATTGTCGAGCTCACAGACCGCAGACTGATGTCTCCCTGCAAGATTAGGAAAATAAAGACGCTTAAGGGTGCGTTTACACAGAAAGATTTATCTGACAGATTTTGGAAGCCAAAGCCAGGAATGGATTTGAAAATAGGATAGATCCCAGTCTTTCCTTTATGACCTGATCCCTGTTTATAGTCTGTTCCTGGTTTTGTCTTCAAAGATCTGCCAGATAAATCTGTGTAAAAGCACCATAACACAAACCTATTTAAATGTTACTTTAATAAAAATATACCCTCAGAAATAGAGAGAATAGTAATTTGCAGAACCTACAATCTTAGTTGGCAGCATTTGTACAACCCCTGGATGAGGCCTAAACATTTTACGTCATAAGTGCAGGTACTTGTACCCAAGGTACTTACGAATGTTTAATGGCGCACAACTCGTCCATGCCTTTGTTAAAGGATCAAAAACATCGCAGTTTTTTAAACCCTTCTGACCATAAGGATCAGAGCCTCCAACAATATACAATTTTCCATTGAGGGCACAAACTCCTAAAGGAAAAAAAATGTTAATAAAAGGTTAGAAATTTGTTTGGGCTTTTGGAGATAGATTTGCTGATCTACCCACATGTACATGACGATAATACTTCAATAAAAATTATGTTTGAAAATAATTTAAAAAACAGATTGGCTGACATGTCAGATTACCTGCATTGCAGCGATTTGTTCTGAGCTCGGGAACGGGTGTCCATGTATTGGCTGTAGGGTCATACTTCTCTCCACAGCTTAGATCATCAGAATGACCATTTGACCCTCCGACAACATATAAATCTCCCTGCAGAGATTATAAGTTACGTCAGTTCATGGCCCTTAGCTACATGCTGTACAGCAAGTTAATAAAAAGTTACATCAAGTATGTGTTGAGAAACTTACAACAAAGAGCATAAATCATCCGTAATATTGGGTATTTCTGCCATGGATTACAAATAATTCATCTAATAAATGACGATCGGGCTATATAGATTTAATTTGCACGTACCATCAATACCGCCATCTGAAATCGAGCTCTAGGTGTTTTCATGGGAGATAAAAATGTCCAAGTGTCAGTGTCAGGATCATAGCATTCCACTGTACGCAGGCATTCTTCTCTATTGTAGCCACCTATGGGTGAGGGGGTTATTAGGACTGTAAGCTCTATACCACCGGTGTCAAACTCAGGTCCCTCCAGCTGTTACAAAACTACAATTCCTATCATGCCTGGACAGCCAAAGCTAAAGCTTTGGCTGTCCAAGCATGACGGGAATTGTAGTTTTGCAACTGCTGGAAGGCCTGAGTTTGACACCCCTGCTTTATATGATCTAAATTAATGGAACAAAAATGACAACAAAATCACCTACCAGCTGCAATAAGCTTGCCATTTAATTCAGCTGTACCCAGTCCGGACCGCGCATAATGCATAGGTGACATGACTTTGTCAGTGGACTCCTCTGGCTGAATTTCGAGGCTTAGACTCTTCATTAATCTAGGAGTACTTGACGGTGAGCTGAGAGGAGTATTGCGACCATGCAGGAAGATGACGCACAGCGTGCTGTTCAGGACGGCCAGACACAAATAGGTTTTCTCTGAAAGAGAAAACATTTTCACAGTTCAAACCCTACATCATTCACTGACAAGACAAAGGTTACAAGCAGAACCATTGAAGATGATCATGAATTGGTGAAAACTTACTTGATTTCTTCTCCGAGGCAATGATTTTCCACTCATGTTTAGGGTTTTGCGCTGGAAAACCTGACGGTGAAATATTCCCGGAACTACTGCTACTCATGTGCCGGGAATCGTTCTCACGTGGAGATTTTTTCTATGAATATCAAACAGATATATTAAATGCAGAGCAATACTACAATATATTGTATATTGGCATCGTAGCAAGAGGGTCAGCTCTGACGTAGAGACCTCTAAATAGTGGTATGATCATCACAGCATCTACTAATCCCTGCTGTGTTATGACTAGAGATGAGCGAACCGGGTTCGGATTCGAGTCCATCCAAACCCGAACGTTCGGCATTTGATTAGCTGGGGCTGCTGAACTTGGATAAAGCTCTAAGGTTGTCTGGAAAACATGGATACAGCTAATGACTATATCCATGATTTCCACATAGCCTTAGGGCTTTATCCAAGTTCAGCAGCCACCACTAATCAAATACAGAACGTTCGGGTTCGGATGGACTCGAGCATGCTCCAGGTTCGCTCATCTCTAGTTATGACCGAGCTGGAGGAGGCACATGGGACTGAACAGGTAGGCACGGGCCTTGGCTGATAACTTACACAATACACTATAGATAAGCATGTGATGGGAGTAGGTTGTTATTGATGCACTGTGTTTGCAAAGTGCAGTATGAGCAGAAATGAAAGTACAGCAGGATTACAGCAATGCATAGGTTACAGCACAAAAGCCCCTGTTCTAAGCAGTGAAATGCAATTGCCAATGATAACCAGCTAATGGTGTGTTTACACAGAGATTTAGCTGACATTTTTGAAGCCAAAGCCAGGAATGGACTTGAAAAGAGGAGAAATCTCAGTCTTTCACTTATGGCCTGTTTCTCTATTAGTCTGTTCCTGGCTTTGGCTTTAAAAAAAAATAAAAAAATAATCTGTCAGATAAATCTGTGTAAACACACCATAAAAGGACTTAAGGCGGGTAGAGAGGATTACATTCAGGAAGCAGCACTGTGTACATAGTAGGAACTCAATTACACAGGTGACAGCTGCCCTGAAATTTACAGACAGTGAAATGTAAGAGAGTGAAGATTTGACAGGCTCAGGATGTATACCATAGTGTGCGAGGACAAAAACTGTTTGCCCATAGTAGACAGAGCTCAGCTTTATCAAAAATCTCTGGCAAATCATAGAGTTTTTGTCTTCAGACACATTGATAAATCTGGGCCAGTGTCTCTCTCCACTGCACACAGCACTAAGCCCCACCACCCACCTCCTGTGCTCGGTCTTGCTAGCTCTGCTGCTAGAAAGATTTCCCCTAACAGGCAGTGGACAGCAGTTTGAAGCAAAGTGAGAAACACATGCGTAATGAAGCGTGGTATACTGACCTTAGCTTCATCGGTGCAGTACTGGAAGTTTGGGATGAATCTGGGATTCCCATCCCAGTAATTAGGAAGTTTCTTATTAAAAAGGAGACAGGCCAGGCGAGTAGGCTTAAAGGGCTTGTCTAGAGCTACAAAAACATGGCCACTTTCTTCTAGAGACAGCCCCACTCTTGTCTCCAGCTTGGGTGGGGTTTTGCTTCTCAGTTCCATTGAAGTGAATGGAGGTTAACTGCAAACCACACCTGAACTGGAGACAAGAGTCCTGTTGTCTCTGAAAGTGGCCATGTTTTTGTATATGTTCCCAGATGTTCCACAGATGTTTCCAGATTGTGGTATTACAACTTAGCTCTATTAACTTCAATAGAACCGAGCTGCAAAACCACAGCAAACGACAGGAGGTGCTGTTCATAGAAGAAATCAGCCATGTTTTTCTAAGCCTGGACAACCTCTTAAATAGCAGCAGTTTTGTGGCAATAATTAAACTTAGTGTCCCCCCCCCCCAAAAAAAATAAAATAAATTTATTTATATATATATATATATATATATATATATATATATATATATATATATATATATATATATTCTGCACTGTATCTGGAGTATTACAAGACTAATATTAGAAGAATATTAGAAGTGGTAGAACAGAAAGAGTGGATTTCAGTGATGCTCAAAAACCAAGAGTGATGTTAATATCATCGAGGCGAGGTGTCTGTACCTGAACCAACTGTATACCATCTTCATCAGCAGTAAATATGTCATTATGGCCACCAAGAACATTCCCATCAAGCAACTTGTGATCGGCTGAGTAATACAATGTTTGCACCTGTAAAACAATAAAAAGATATACCCATATGGATGCCATTCCTATAAGCAAAATGATTTCATACTGCAGAAATTCCACTTTCTGCAATCTTCATTGGCTTTAGTCTCCAATTGGGAAGGAAAAAAAAAAAAAAACACTGTGGCGGCACATATTCTCCCAAAGCCTTTAGGTCAGCTTCACTTCTAGATCTTCGTTGTCCAAAAAATCAATACAAAGCGGTATGGAGGGAAAGGGACGTTGTAGTGCAAGATAGTATGATTGGGTACGGAGGGAGAAAAACAAAAATACATAAAAAATAGCAAGAATACACAAAGAGCTTAAAAATACAGAACAGTGAAAGTCTACAAATAAAAGGAAAAAAGTTACATCTAAACAATACAGTTTTCTGGGGGGGGAAAAAAAGTAAAAATAAAAAGGAAATCTTACTGGTGTAAAACTATTAATGTATATGAAGTTACTGAAAGCACTGATGCATGGTGTACATTGCGTTATCAGGAGCGGATACAGACAATCTTCTCTTAGTTACAGCTTAGGTGCTAAACTTTTACAGCTTTAACAGAATAGAATTTCTACTTTGTCACAGTTTTCACATGCGGGAACAAAGCGGCAGAAGGGGCTGTACACAATCATATCATGCAATGTTTAAAAAAAAAAAAAAAAAAAGAATAGAAAAACCCAGGAGCACAATGACTGTCTCCCTGTCTGAAGGACTCTGCATTACCATTTATTAGGCCATTATAGTTTATTACACTATATCATTCAACTGAATGGAGTTTAAAAAAAATTACGTGCAGTGGACACAACCTGCACAGGAAGCTACATCTAGTAGATTTTCTGCAAACATATATAAAGTTCCTCTTATTTGGCAGAATGGCACCCATGGCCTGCTGACAGGTGTAAATCATGAACCAAACCTAAACCTGCTGGAAGCAGGTAAAGATTTAGTACGCCGGGGGCAGGTTTGGGCACCCGAACAGATTCACTAAGAAGCGTGTGCCTCTTAGAGCCCTATTCCGCCGGACGATTATAGTTTGCATAATCGTTAACGACCTCAAACAACCGCTATTGCGAAAGACCTGAAAACGTTCACTCATTTCCATGGAACGATAATCGTTATTTATGATCGTAATTGCGATAGTTTTTTCTTCGCTATTTATTCGCTATTGCGTTCGTATCTATTGCGAACGACCGAACGATGTCCTATTCAATGCGAACGATTTGTGAACGTTTTGCGAACGAGCAATGATAAAAATAGGTTCAGGTCTTATAAAGCAATCAACGTTTTCTCGTTCGGTCGTTAATCGTTAACTGAAATAACTGAAATCGTTTAGATTCGAACGATAATCGTCCGGTGGAATAGGGCCCTTAGTAAACCCTGCTGGGGGAACGGGGGCGGGGACTAATATAAGACCGGTATACAGTCTTATACGCTGTTTTTAGTGCTACCAGTAATTTAATGCTCGACACTCAGCCTACAACCACTCTGTACTGCCAAAGGGTGAGAACCCTGACAACTTAAGATGAAAAGTGCATCCATCTTTAGACAGGAGATTCTGGCCTTCTCTTGTATTCAGGATGCTTCACTTCCTTCAGTGACAGCTAACTCCAGTAGTTGGTGTTAAAGGCGGCCTACCTTAGTAGTTTTATGGATCTGTAATCTGTGCTTCAAAAAAAAAACTGACCTACCCTAGTGTGGATCATAACTGCATGCACACACCAATAGAAGTCTATGGAATCCGTTTTTTTTTTTTTTTTTATGGATGTCACTTCTGTAACGTCAGCAAAAAAAATCCGGGCTCTGGGCTCTATAGGTTCACTGCATCATAAATAATTGTGCACGTCCCCTTCTAAAATGCACGCTTACGACACATACAAGAAGTGTAACACAACCAGGTTGTTCCTCGATTAGCGACTGCTTCCCAATATAAAGTTCAGACATTTCTAAGCTAAGAATGTGGATTGTGGTACAATGCACCCTGATCCTGTAAAAGGAGTAAACACTGTTAAATCATCATCATCATGGTTCTCTGCCCACAGCGGATTTTCTTAGAAGGGCTAGGGCAGACTGGTGCTTCATTACGATTCTATTAACCTTGATGTATCTTCGTTGTTCTTCAGTCTTGGGTATCCTACTTTTGTTAAATAACCTATGAAAAGATAATCAATGGGGAGGAAAATCTGTTAGTAGGTTTCATCATAATGGGGTCAAGTTCAAGCAAACCTGTAAGAAAACATTAGAAGACTACAAGTGATTTAAAAGACAAACAAAACCCTCAGCCCTTACACAAACTGGAAAAAGAAAAAAAAGAAAATTAAAATATTGGGAAAAAAAATTCTTCTCACCTTTAAAACCTACCAGTTCTCTACTGAAAACAGAGTCTTTATTTTGGGCTCTGATCGTCATAAAAGGACAATTTCAATTAGTTTTAAAAAGTTCTGCTACCATGCTATGCGACCAAGACCATTGGTAAGACTAACCTCGTCCATCAAGGATTCCAAACTTTCTCCATGCTCCCATATGCTGCGCTGGACCCAGTTGATTACCTTTGTGTACAACTTGCCATTGCTCGGGAGAGAAACATTTTCTTCTATCATTATTTCCAGCTACATTAACAAAAATAAGAAACAAATATGGTAAGTTTGTCATCAGTTTATGACCGCATTGTTTTACTAGGCCTAATCTAAGGCTTAAATGGTCACTGTCATTTAATTTTTTATTTTTTTTGCAGAAATCAATAGTACAGGCGATTTTAACAAAAACTTTGTAATTGGTTTTATTAGCCGAAAAATGCATTTTTATCATGAAAAAACTGTTTGAAGCTCTCCCCCGTCTTCATGGTTCTCTTATAGAGAGGGGAGGGAGATGAGGGACCAAAACAGGACAACAAAGTTAATTTACAGCTACATCACCTGGCTCTCTCCTCTGATGTCAGCACTGACCCCTCTGACCTCTGAATACTGGCTGATTTAAAAGTCGAGATTTCCTGATAATGAGAGAGAGAGAGAGAGAGAGAGAGAGAGAGGGGGGGGGGGGGGGGGGGGGGGGGGGAGGGGGGGGGCGGGGGAAAGGCTTTTTGAATGCAGATAATGGCACATTTGCCTAATAAACCCAATTACAAAGTTTCTTAAAAATTGCCTGTAGTATTGATTTCTGCAAAAAAAAAAAAAAAAAAAAAAAAAGGGACAATTTAAAGGGATTATCCAGGATTTGAAAAAGCACAGCTACTTTCTTGCACAAACAGCACCACCCATTTCCTCAGGTTGTGTGTGATATTACAATTCAGCTTTATTGACTTCAAGGGAACAGAGTTGTAATACCACACTTAAACTGAGGACAGGGAGGGGCGCCGTTTCTGGAAAAAGCTGCCATGTTTTTTAAAGCCTAAATAAATCCTTTAAGATTCCCTTTAATGTCCTTTCCTAAAAATAATTTTTGATGGGCAGAACAGTGTAGTCTAATCTGCTATCCCTCCCAGTACATAAAAACAGTCAAACTCAATGGGAACTAAACAGGCAATGATAAGGCTGAAGCTACCCAATGATTTCTTGTCATGTAACTGCAAGACTGCGCAGTTCCGGCCACAATGTCATCCCATCCACTCACGAGTGGAAGTCACGTGTGTCACCCCAGCCTAAAAGGTATGTAGCCATGTTGGGTCTGTGGATGAAAGTGCAACCAGCACCCTGTGATGACATCTTTAAGGAGATAAATGGACTCTCCTGCAACTTTCTACAGCTATTAGGACAGGACTTGCAGGCATGGTTTGGCTTGTGATGAACACTACTTGTATCCCGCCCTACTTTTGTCTAGCAAGGTATACTGCCAAGAGGCACGGTGGGTGGAAGTGGAGCTCTAGGGAAAAGATTAAGTAATACCTTTTATGCTCACCGGACAAACCCCCTTTAAAGAGGTTAAATGACCAGGATCTGAGATCTCTCTGGCTGCCAATCATTGCTGGGCTCCTGCCGTTGATGGTACCGGCACAGATCCTGTGTCACCACCGTGACGCAACTGCACGTCACAGCAGCTTTATGTAAGCCAATCTATCATGCAGTGACAACCTGCTGGCTTTCAATGCACAGTATAAGTAAGGCTAAGCAATATAATTACTATTACCAGGTAAGGAATAAGCTATTTATTATACATTCTACACCATTAGGCTATACATTTCAGGAGTTTACGTCTACCATCTCCATTGTGGAATCTGCCATTGAAGCAATGCCATCTATTCATGTCTGTAAATGGCTATATACTGCTAAGTATGACGACAGCATTCCCCTAGATGTGATTTTCCTCATAAGTCACACAAGGCTTTACTCTTGTCATACAGAACACTAGAACTAAGAGTATGGTGCAAACTAAAAGTAACATTCACGAACATGTCAACCTGGACTCACCTTAAGACGTGGAAGTTTCAGGAAATCGTCTTGTTCGGATATTTCGAGAAGATTCTCCTGAATATAGGCGTCAATTTTACTCAGCAGGCGCCAGTCTCCCATAGAATTCACAAAGTTACGATAAGAAATACAGCTCTGCACGTCCATCTTGGACAATAAATAATCCCCACAAACCTTTAGGAGAAAAAAAATGAAAGAAATCCAACCTTTATGTTCATTTGCGAGTGGCAAAATGAATTATTACTGTAAACAGTGCCGTGTTTCTGTATGAGGTAGAGAATTTAGCATGTAGTTATGCTGACTAGTATTTGGGGAGGAAAACGCCAGATCCTCGTCTGATCGAATCTTTTGTACTGTGGCAAAATATCCCTATGGGTCGCCCATCTCCCTATGTGACCAGGGAAGTGGCTGATAGTAATACTTAGTTATCATTTGTGCGGGACTACCACTCAATCATGCATTCTACTGCATCATACTGCAATTGAGCGCCAATCATACCCCTCAGCACTCATTTGCAGCAGTGGACTGCTGAAGATTGTTAAGTATATAAAAAAGACTTAACATTGGACTGCTCAGAGTTATGGTTATTAATTAGTTGCTGTTAACCCTGCCTATCTGGCAATGGCTGACAGATTTCCTTCTATGCACAATACCTTAGGAAACATGAACAACTAAAAGGGATTTTCCAATGTTACTTGTGTTTCCCATCTCAGCCATAAAGCGTACTTTCATCCTGTAAGATCTTTAGCACGAGTTGTATTAAACAGATTACAGGCTCGTGCATTGAGCTTGTGTGTCATACTGCAAACAAACGATGCCTAAAGCCTTGCACCTCCTGATAGCAACATTGCAAGTACTCTGAAGTGACAGAAACATATTACCCTTCTTAAGTGCAAAATTCCAGAAGAAGAACATTACATAGTTAAATTTTAGGTGATACAAGTGGACACATCCCATATTTGTAAAGCACGGCTGACAACATTACCTGTTTCACACGGTCAATCTTAAGTTTTTTGGCAGCAGAATAAACATCTTTTACCAGTTCAGTTTCAGCTTTAAGCCTGGAAAATAAAATAGAGTTAATTATTACAAAACTACGGTTAAATTATTAGCCATTCTGTTACACATACACATCACCCATTAAATCTATCCATATACAACAACGATGTATGTACAGAACACGTGTCAAACTTCCTGCCCTCCAGCTCCTGCCAAACTACCTTTCCCATCATGCCTGAACAGCCAAAGCTTTAGCCGTCCAGGAATGATTGATATTGTACTCTTGCAGCAGATGGAGGGCTGCAGTCTGACACCCCTGGTATAGAAAGGTCAGCTGATGTCCCATGACCGTCATTTAATGTCTCACTGCCGAGAGCCCCACTAGAACTATGATCCTTAGCCTTTTATCATTAAATAACACTTCCACATTTGGATGTTACTCTCCTACTTACTGTGAAGTATAGGCATAATTTAACAAGACCTCCACTGCCTCTGGGTTCAGATCATCAAACTTAACATGAGACATTCCATGAGTCTCGGTGTCATTATTAAAGATTTCAAACAAGAAGGGGCTACAGCAGGCGAGGACGGCTCTGTGAGCCTGCATCTCGTGCCCACACACCTGGAAAGTATAGAAAACAAAGCATGATCAGAAGCAGTGCACAGTGAATCAGTCTACAGACTATAACTATAAGGTGCCCAACCATTACACAATACACTAGCGGGCAGTGTCACAAAGGAAACTGAAAGAGGAGTAGGGGTTTGCACAATACAGTTGTACCTTGGTTTAAGAGTAATGTGGTTTAAGAGTATTTTGGTTTAGGAGCTCACAGTTTTTCTAAATTGTGACTTGGTTTAAGAGCATTGCTTTGGTTTAAGAGCTCCCTGTACTAGGTGGGAGGGGGGAGTGGAGGAGGGGCATGGTCTGTATAGCGGGGTCTACAGCACTGTACTCTGACCCAGGAAGTCTCCCTCACCTTCCAAATCATAGCAGATCCACTTCAGGCTGGGGCTTGCATCAGGGGACAGGACTGTGGAGGTAATCTCTCCATAGCTGTAACCCCTCTCTCCCCGGACAGAGAGTGCTGCATGTATGTGCCCACATCTGCCCTGCTTATTCCTTCATGCTCCCTGCAGTCTCTGTCAGCCCTTGTGTTTTCCATCCTCTCCATTACTGTACAGTAACTTATAATATCACATATTCTGCTGTTTCTGAATGTTTCATTTGTTTTACATGTTCAGAATAATAAATTATTTTTGGGGTGTGGATCCAATTGTCTGCATTTCTATGATTTCTTATGGGAAAATTTGCTTTGATTTAAGAGTGATTTGGATTACAAGCACGGACCTGGAACGAATTATGCTCGTAATCTAAGGCACCACTGTATATCCAAGTAAGGTCAAAGTCATGACAGGCAGTAAGAACAGAAATCTTCACCATTACCACAGAAAAAGAGTCATATAAACATTTTTCTAGAAAACTATCAAGTTAAAGCCTCTACGGAAATTTCCACCGAGCATACATACATACATACATTATATATATATATATATATATATATATATATATATATATATATATATATATATATATATATATATATATATATATATATATATATATCCTTTAGCCTATGTATGCGTGAGTGTGTGTGTGTAAAATAAATAAATATACACACACACCCATACATAGGCTAAAGGGAATCAACTATTCTCACCAAGATATCTGCAAAAAAAAAAAAAAAAAACTATATATAACTTTTTTTTTATTATTATCTTTTGACATACATTAAAGACAAAGCATTTATGATATGTTCCATTTAAAGTTCATATTCTGATAAAGCAGCAACCTGACATTGGCAAAGAAACAAGGTCTGGTGTATGCAGCCAGCTAGTTGGAGAACTATCACCACGCTGATGCTGCCCTATCTGAAGTGCTGACAGACAGGCTAATTTCAGTAGTTATCTGTGAATATCCTGTACTTTAGTTAAGCAGAGTGCAGGAGCTGTACGTGCTGGGAGGCAGGAGTCTGATGGACTCATGACTTGCAGCCTTCACACCACTGACTGGAATTTTTTTCCAACTTCCGTGCGTAGGGAAAAAGCTGTGGGTCTGGTTGCACAATACACTGGGTCTGAAGAAAACATCAGACTCTGACCTCACAGTATGCTGCAACGATTACTTTAACCCCTTAAGGACCAGGCTTAAGGACCAGGCTATTTTTGCGCATTTGTTTTTTCCTCCCTGTGCTTAAAAGGCCATAGCGCATGCATTTTTTCACCTAGAGACCCATATGAGCCCTTATTGTTGGCGCCATTAATTATAATTTACAATGATAGGCTGAATTTTTGCATAAAGTATGCTGCAAAACCAGAAAAAGTAAGTGTGGTGAAATTGTGTTTAAAAAAAAAAAAAAATTATTTTTTTTATTTGGGAAGGTTTCGTGTTTATGCCATTCACCCTAGGGTAAAACTGACTTGTTATCTTTGTTCCTCGAGTCGGTAAGGTTACAACAATATGTAACTTACTTTATTTGATGGCTTTTAAAAAATTAAAACCTTTTTTAAAAAATAAATGTGCCTTAAAACGCTTTTATCCTTTGGTCTATGGGGCTGTGTGAGATGTCATTTTTTGCGCCATGATGTTTACTTTCTATCGGTACCTTGTTTACATATATGCAACTTTTTGATCGCTTTTTATTGCAACTTTTCTGGATTTAATGCGACCACAAATGCGCAATTTTGTACTTAGGATTTTTTTTTTGCTCTTAAGCCATTTACTGTGCGAGATCGGGAAAGAAATAATTTAGCAGTTCGGGCGATTATGCACGTGGCGATACCAAACATGTCTATTTTTATTTATAAAATGGGAAAAGGGGGGGGGGGGATTTAGACTCTTATTAGGGAAGGGGATTTTTTAATAATAAAAACACTTGTTTTTTTTAACACACATACTAGAAGTCCCCCTGGGGTTAGGGTTATTCCCCCCTGGGGTACTTCTAGTATCACTACTCTGATCTCTCATAGAGATCTATGCATTATAGACATATAGATATACTTCATAGATCAATGAGATCAGTGTTCTATTGCTCTCGGCTTCTGCAGCCAAGAGCAATAGATTACTGAGCCAGGATCAGTGCCATTAGGGCGCAGACCCCTGGCCGGATCAGTTGCGGGGATCGACTTTGACAGCTGCATTTAAATGGCTAATTAGTGGGCATGGCGATCGGACCGTGCCCGCTAATAGCCACGGTCCTGGGCTGCAGATAGCACCCAGGATCGCAGCGGTTCAGAGCAGAGTTGCCGCGCTGCCCCCTCTGAACACCCTTAACGACGCTACGGCGTACATTTACACCCTGTGTCCTTAAGGGGTTAAAGGGCTATTCCCATATTACAGCATTACAGAAACATAGCCACTTTCTTCCAGAGACCGGCACCACAGTGCTATGCCAAATATATAACTTCATCGTAAAACAGCCCATTCAATCTCTCTTGGCATCTGGACCACCTCTGGCCACTGCACGCAAATCTGAGGGCTTCATCTTCTCCCATCTCTGTCACCCACACCTGTCAGTCATTTATACCATAGAATTCCAATGACTTAAATATCCTTTTAAATTTAACAACATTTACCACGATCACGACAACAGCGCTGCTGCTGCGATGACTGACTTTCACAACTTCATGCTGCTCACATATACTTCAGCACCAACACATTTTCCATTAAATGTGTGGCCTCCTTGTAGACTGTTTCTTTACTGCCGCAGTGTTATTCTAGGCTGACATTACCTCTACTCGTAACATATAAATACCTGCAGCTTCACATCGCAGAACTGTCCGCTTTTCCGTAAGGCATTCAATTTGGCGACTGACGATTCTATAAACTGCTCGTCTTCAAAACTCAGGTAACCGTTTGGAACCATTTTTGAGAACAGGGCTGTAAGAGAGATGTGTCCTATGGTTAGTCTGGACATAGAATAGAGGTGACGACGTGACTATGTGAAGTGTAAAAGTACAGCTATTGGTTAATATTGGACAGAATGGGGAGCACCACATTACTTGGTCACACCTCCATGTCACCTTATAGAGGCTTTAAAGAAGTTGCGTTCATTTATTGTCTCACAAGGAGTCTTTCAATGTGCTGCACAGGTTCAGCTGTGACGCAAATCCGGAGGGGATTATACTCATTCTTCAGTGTATGAGCATGTATAGGAGAAAGATTGTCAATCAATGTCAATGAGCAGGTTTAGGAAGCCACCCTCAGGCCTCAACCCCACAGCAACCAGGGAACTCAAACAATAAGGCTTTGTTGACATCACATTAAGTTGTGATGATGTTGCATATACCTCCAACGTATCCAACTGTATAGGTATACAGTATGAAATGTCACTAATAGGCTTAAAAAAAAACAAGAGGAAAAAGACACTTTGGTCTCTGTCTGGAGAATAAAGCCCCATGTATATGTTTGACATGTATGTTGGAAGCCTACCCAGCACATGTACCAAAATTTACAGTAAGTCTGGGTTTACGAGACGCCGAACACTCAGCATTTTTTGACTCCCGTTGGCTGTAGAAGATGGATGCAGCCTATGGCCCCTATTACACAGAAGATTATCGTGCGGAAAACTATATTGTTCGAATTTAAACGATAATTGTTCAGTGTAATTGCAGGCAACAATGGAAAACTCCTTTGTGTCATTGATCGTTCATTTAGATCTGACCTTAAATTTATCGTTAATCGTTCGCTGGAATTCCACATTCCTTTGCTAATCGTTCAGTGCACTTTCAAATCGTTCCTTCCTTTGCTGGAATCCGATGGAGTAAATGATCGTAGTAACATCATTGTAACCATAGTAACTAGCGACTATTGTTTTGAATAATATGGTGAACGATTTCAGTTTAACGATAAAATGATCTCATTTGCGATCGTTTATTGTTAAAAATCACTTCAACTATTAGGACCCCAAGTCTGTATCCATGTTTTCCAGTCATCCCTAGGGCTGCATACACCTTCTCTAGCCACCGGGAGTCAAAAGGCAAGCATTCATTGTTTCGTGAACCCAAACTAAGGGCCCTATTGCACGGGACGATTATAGTGCGAAAAATCGTTATATCGCTCGAATGTAAACAATAATCGTTCTGTGTAATTGCAGGCAACGATCGACAAATCGTTCGTACGTCGTTGATTTAGATCTAAACCTAAAGTTATTGTTAATCGTTCGCTGTAATTCAGCAGTTTTTCACTAATTGTTCAGTATAATAGCACATTGCCCATTGTTTTCCTTAGATGAGAAGGAATAAACTATCGTAATAACGATCGTATCTAACGACCATCGTTCTGCGTAATATGGTGAACGATTTCAGGTTAACGATAAACACTCGTTTGCGATTGTTTATTGTTAGTCGTTAAAAATCGCTCCGTGTAATAGGACCCTTACTGTAAATTCACTCATCTCTACACAAGTGTGAGGTGACCAAAGCACAACATTTAGGGTGCGTTCACACATTTGCTTTGAATCTACAGCTTCAAATATGCACCATGCACCATCAAATCTGCTGCAGATCCTGTACATGTGAATAGACCCTTACTATAAATTTCCTTACTATACCCAACACTGTTCTGTCTCTCCTGGCGTACTGTGAACGAACAGAGCAGGAAAGTTACTCACCTATAATGTTGTTATAAATAACCGGTCAGAAACTAAAATCCACTGGGACTCATTAATTCTTTAACCAGTCCTCTGGAGGTTATCCCACTGTGTCTCCAAGGTCATAGAATAGTCCAAACCTAAGGGAAAAATATATATTTACATCAGTGGACATATAACTAAGGCGTAATGAGCTTTGAAAAGATAAATCACCGGATCCGGCAGCCAGCCGCGCAACTAATGGAGCCTGGAAGGCTGTGTGTATGAGCACCCACCTCAGGCCATCTAATAGAGCTCATAAGCCATGATGAGT
Source organism: Dendropsophus ebraccatus (assembly GCF_027789765.1). NCBI lineage: Eukaryota > Metazoa > Chordata > Amphibia > Anura > Hylidae > Dendropsophus > Dendropsophus ebraccatus. Next base: position 149,917,726 of record NC_091457.1, on the reverse strand, counting down.
CTGGTAGCCTCTTACTCCTCTCTCACCTAAGGACACTAGGGCAGATTTATCCCGCTGTTTTATAATACGATTGTCTTTAAGCATAGCAATTGTATTTTCTTTCACTATATTAGCAAGTTCCTTTTCTTCCCTTTATACCCTGAGCTTAGTTGACTTTCCTAAGCCACTGCCAAGACTGTTTTGCAGTTAGGTTCCTCATAACGCTGCCCCCTAGATGCCGATCCCAAAGTTACACTGTCTTCTGTCCCCAACCTGGAGGAGAATTTAGCTCCTCCACATGCAGCCCCCCAGGGATTCTCTGCTTGTCAGTAAAAGAATGACGCATGCATACTCTAATTCTCCAGAGAACAATGGGCAAAGTGAATAGGCCATGTAACTGATAGGAGAAACAGAGAGGGGGGGGGGGGCTACACCACTGTCCCATGGAGAAGGTGGACACATTCCAGTAAGAAAAAAAAAAAAAAAAAACACACTTCAATGGAACTTAGCTACAATACCACACCCAAAGGCCAATAGTGCCGCTGATTCTAGAAGGGTGGGGGTTTGCAATGTTTCTGCATACCTGGATGGGTACTCCAGCAAAAAATAGAAAAAAATCTTTCCAGTCAACTGGTGCCGGAAAGTTATATAGATTTGTAATTTACTTCTATTTAAAAATCTCCAGTTTTCCAGTACTTATCAGCTGCTGTATGTCCTTCAGGAAGAGGTGTATTCTTTCCAGTCTAACAGTGCTCTCTGCTGCCACCTCTGTCAATGTCAAGAACTGTCCAGAGCAGCAGCAGAGAGCACTGTGTCTGACTGGAAAGAATACACCACTTACTGCAGGACATACATCAGCTGATAAGTACTGGAAAACTGGAGATTTTTTAATAGAAGTAAATTACATATCTGTATAACTTTCTGAAACCAGTTGATTTGAAATAAAAATACTGAGTTCCCTATTTAAGGGTGAAACAGTAAGGAGTGCTGAAACTAATAAGATATCTAAGCACGAGAACAACATTTTTGATAACAAGCACTTATGTTAACCATTTAATACTTTTCATAACATACCCACTTTAAATGAGTCGTCTAGCATACAAAACGTTTGTGCAAACACACACACAGAAAAAAAAAAAAAACACAACATGTGGTACAGTTCCTGAAATCCCCGCTGATAGCTGCGGACGGGCTTATATTTACCCGGATATGTGATTTTTGAGATCATCAACTGGTTTCAGGACTCTCTAAGGCAGGAACCCCCATAGGAAGCAGCTGACTGTAGCAGTATTGTTGTCTACCATATCACCCCCCCCAGGAAACCGAGGAAGACTCCGCGTCCACACACACAAGAAGCAGAAGTGACTCCCAGCCTCACTCACTTCCTGAGACAATCAATGCAATAAAAAAGTATTTGCAGTATAAATACCCAGAAGGAAGAGGAGAAGGCGGCCGGGGCTGGCTACACCCTGCCCAGAGCCGAGCTATGGTGACGGATTGGGCAGATAGTAAACCAGCTGCTACCAGTTACGATGTAATCTCTCAATGCTTTTATTTCCTTACGTCTCAAGCTGTCGGGTTAAGAACAAGAATCAGTTTGTGACCTTGAGGCTCCGTCTAAGATCATAGAGAAGAAAGAGGAGGGGAACCCCTGAAGGCAACGGCACACGTGCAGAAACACGACGCAAGCCTGACAATGGATGATGGGAAAGAGACAGGGACACTCCGGAAAGTTTTAATGTAAAATAGAAGAAACGGCCGTCATGGCAGACAGTGCCACTGGTTTCTATCTGGCCTCACTGTGTGATACACGTGGCACCCCGGTGTCAGCCTGTAAGGAGTGCAGCTCTTACACAGGACAAAGTTCTGCTCTAGAAAGTGCTGAATCCATGTAACATCCCCCCACGGGGGGAGCCGCCCGGCAGACTGGTTATACACAATGCAGAACATGATCTGCCTGAAACATATGGTGCTCAATACATACAGATCCAGAAAGGTGAAATACATAAATCCTTCCTATAACCAAGGCTCTAGATCCCCAAAACTGTGTGCAGCCATATAGCCCCGACACCATCACTACTGTGTGCGGCCATATAGCCCCGACACCATCACTACTGTGTGCGGCCATATAGCCCGACACCATCACTACTGTGTGCGGCCATATAGCCCCGACACCATCACTACTGTGTGCGGCCATATAGCCCCGACACCATCACTACTGTGTGCGGCCATATAGCCCCGACACCATCACTACTGTGTGCGGCCATATAGCCCCGACACCATCACTACTGTGTGCGGCCATATAGCCCCGACACCATCACTACTGTGTGCGGCCATATAGCCCCGACACCATCACTACTGTGTGCGGCCATATAGCCCCGACACCATCACTACTGTGTGCGGCCATATAGCCCCGACACCATCACTACTGTGTGCGGCCATATAGCCCCGACACCATCACTACTGTGTGCGGCCATATAGCCCCGACACCATCACTACTGTGTGCGGCCATATAGCCCCGACACCATCACTACTGTGTGCGGCCATATAGCCCCGACACCATCACTACTGTGTGCGGCCATATAGCCCCGACACCATCACTACTGTGTGCGGCCATATAGCCCCCGACACCATCACTACTGTGTGCGGCCATATAGCCCCCCGACACCATCACTACTGTGTGCGGCCATATAGCCCCCGACACCATCACTACTGTGTGCGGCCATATAGCCCCCGACACCATCACTACTGTGTGCGGCCATATAGCCCCCGACACCATCACTACTGTGTGCGGCCATATAGCCCCCGACACCATCACTACTGTGTGCGGCCATATAGCCCCGACACCATCACTACTGTGTGCCGCCATATAGCCCCGTCAGCATCACTACTGTGTGTGGCCATATAGCCCCCGACACCATCACTACTGTGTGTGGCCATATAGCCCCGTCAGCATCACTACTGTGTGCGGCCATATAGCCCCGACACCATCACTACTGTGTGCGGCCATATAGCCCGGACATGTAATGTAACCTAACCCCTTTGTGTTCTGTATGGAGTCATTATATGGTCATGTACTGTGTGAAGCCACATAGTTCCATCACGTCCTATGCTCTAAGTTACATAGTTGTGTATTGTGTACTGTAGTTATATAGTCATGTGTCCAGTACTACCATGACATGTGCTGCAGAGTCATATAGTCCCATTGTACTGTATATTGTATAGTTAAATATAGTCATGTACTGTGGGCTGCCATATGTGTCCACTACTACCTGACACGTGCCGTCCTAGCTCTGCCGTACCAGGTGTATAGTTATATATAAACACGTACTGTGTACTGCCATATAGTTTCACTGTATCCTCTAGTTTCTTACACCATTGCCATATACCATCATGTAGTTCCATTGTGTACTGTGCTCTTCTATAGCCCTGACGTGCTGTGCAGCATAGCCCCTCTGTGTCCTGTACTGTATAGTCCTGTACTATGTCTTCTATGGCCCTGACATGTGCCGTACCGTGTATTATATAGTTACATATAGTCATTTACTGTGTGCTGCCATATACTTACATTATGCCCTAATCTATTAGGTCCTGTACTCCTCTATTGGGGCTGCCATATACTGTCATTGTATCCTGTACTCCTCTATGGCACCGCCATATACCACCATGTGGTTCCATTACATCCTGTACCCCTTTATGGGGGTGCCATATACTGTCATTGTAACCTGTACTGTCCTATGGCACTGCCATATAGTTCCATTATGCCCTGTACTCCTCTATGGGGGTGCCATATACTGTCATTGTGTCCTGTACTCCTCTATGGCGCCACCATATGGTTCCATTACGTCTTGTACTCCTCTATGGGGGTGCCATATACTGTGGTTGTGTCCTGTACTCCTCTATGGGGGTGCCATATACTGCAGTTGTGTCCTGTACTCCTCTATGGGGGTGCCATATACTGCAGTTGTGTCCTGTACTCCTCTATGGGGGTGCCATATACTGCGGTTGTGTCCTGTACTCCTCTATGGGGGTGCCATATACTGTGGTTGTGTCCTGTACTCCTCTATGGGGGTGCCATATACTGTGGTTGTGTCCTGTACTCCTCTATGGGGGTGCCATATACTGCGGTTGTGTCCTGTACTCCTCTATGGGGGTGCCATATACTGCAGTTGTGTCCTGTACTCCTCTATGGGGGTGCCATATACTGCGGTTGTGTCCTGTACTCCTCTATGGGGGTGCCATATACTGCGGTTGTGTCCTGTACTCCTCTATGGGGGTGCCATATACTGCAGTTGTGTCCTGTACTCCTCTATGGGGGTGCCATATACTGCGGTTGTGTCCTGTACTCCTCTATGGGGGTGCCATATACTGTGGTTGTGTCCTGTACTCCTCTATGGGGGTGCCATATACTGTCGTTGTGCCCTGTACTCTTCTATATACCGCCATGTGGTTCCATCACGTCCTGTTCTCCTCTATGGCACCGCCATGTGCTCCGGGCAGCTAGCATCCCTCGCTGAGGCGCCTCACACGTTTCTCCTATGAGGCTCTGGTAACCCGGTTTACCTCACGCCGCTTCCTCAGGAGGTCGCCGCTTCCTCAGGAGGTCCCCGCTTCCTCAGGAGGTCCCCGCATCCCGCGCCACCCATCCCCATCACACAGTCAGTGACTGTACACACAGGGCACCCACCTCCGGCCGGAGCCGCCGCCAGCTGATACCAGGGCTCACTAGACGTACAGTCAGCTCCGCTTCATCATTGCGCGGCCTACAACGCTCACCGGAGAGATATGGCGCCAACGACCTCGCGCACCAGCCAGCACCAGCCGCGCGGCAGCCCAGCAACGGGTGACGTCACTGACGCGCCCCTAGTCACCGGCTCTGATTGGAGGAGGTGGGCGGAGAGTGTCTGACTGAGAGGCCGGAATGTAAATGATCGTTTTGTCGTCTCTTCCAGAAGCCATTTCCCTGGAAACGTTCACTGGATTATAATGGGTTTCAGGCTCCGGTATAATGTCAGTACCTATCCTATAGCGGAGACTGTATGGAATGAGGTATATATGGATGAGGCTCGCTCTAGTGCCGGCATCCCTGTGTTGTGGCTGGGCTCTGCGGTGCTGGCTGCTGTGGCATGGTATCCGAGCACCGCTGTAGTTGGCTGTAGAGATGACGCACGTCTCTTTCCAGATGCTTCCAATGAGGGACGGCCAGCGGCCTCCTGCTCGCGGCTCTATTGGCCGAGGAGGTGGGGATGAGTCACACACGGGATGGAAAATCACCAGCAGCGTGGACGGTGCTAGAGAACAAAGGCGGCCGGGCGTGAGGGGACCGTGTGCGGGGGGAATGTGTGAGAGAGCGACCTTCAGCCTCGGTCATGGCGGACACTGCCTCCTCACAAGTGTTTCCTCATGTTATTCGCTCAGAAATCTCTATGGTTAAATAAGACCAGACTGTATCTCAGCCATTCCTGTCATATATGTTATATTTATCACATACCTGCTATATATCATACATTATATATCTCACATATACATTATATTTATTACATACCTGCTATATATCATACATTATATATCTCACATATACATTATATTTATTACATACCTGCTATATATCATACATTATATATCTCACATATATCATACATTATATTTATTACAAACCTGCTATATATCATACATTATATATCTCACATATACATTATATTTATCACATACCTGCTATATATCATACATTATATATCTCACATATACATTATATTTATCACATATCTGCTATATATCATACATTATATATCTCACATATATCTGACATATACATTATATTTATCACATACCTGCTATATATCATACATTATATATCTCACATATACATTATATTTATCACATATCTGCTATATATCATACATTATATATCTCACATATATCTGACATATACATTATATTTATCACATACCTGCTATATATCATACATTATATATCTCACATATATCTGACATATACATTATATTTATCACATACCTGCTATATATCATACATTGTATATCTCACATATATCTGACATATACATTATATTTATCACATATCTGCTATATATCATACATTATATATCACATATATCTGACATATATCTCACATATATCATACATATATCTCACATATATCATACATATATCTCATATATCACATATATCTCACATACACATATTTATTACATACCTGCTATATATTATGCATTATATATCATACATATATCTCGGATACATTATATTTATCACATTCCTGCTATATATCATACATTATATATCTCACATATACATTATATTTATCACATACCTGCTATATATCATACATTATATATCTCACATATACATTATATTTATCACATACCTGCTATATATCATACATTATATATCTCACATATACATTATATTTATTACATACCTGCTATATATCATACATTATATATCTCACATATATCTGACATATACATTATATTTATCACGTACCTCCTATATATCATACATTATAAATCTCACATATACATTATATTTATTACATACCTGCTATATATCATACATTATATATCTCACATATATCTGACATATACATTATATTTATTACATACCTGCTATATATCTTACATTATATATCTGACATATACATTATATTTATTACATACCTTCTATATAGTACATATATCTTACAATATATATGACATACATCAATTTATATATATTTGAGATATACATAAATCTCACATATACATATATTATACGTTATATTTATTACATTTTATATATCACATATAATACATATATAACACATTATACATTATACTTATTACATACAAATTATATTGTATATTATATATACAGTGGTGCCTTGGATTACGAGCATAATTCGTTCTGGGACCGCAATTGTAATCCAAATCCACTCTTAAACCAAAGCAAATTTTCCCATAAGAAATCACTGATATGCAGACAATTGGTTCCACACCCCAAAAATGATTTATTATTCTGAATAACATGTAAAACTAATGAAACAAACATTCAGAAACATCAGAATATGTGATATTATAAGTTACTGTGCAGTAATGGAGAGGATGGGAAACACAAGGGTTGATGCAGACTGCAGGGAGCAGGAAGGAATGAGGAGGGCAGACGTGGGCACATACATGCAGCACTCTCTGTGAGAGAGGGGTTACAACTATGGAGAGATTACCTCCACAGTCCTGTCCCCTGATGCAAGCCCCAGCCTGAAGTGGATCTGCTATGATTTGGAAAGTGAGGGAGACTTCCTGTCAGAGTACAGGGCTGCCATGCTCTTAAACCAAGTTACAATTTTGAAAAACTTTGAGCTGTTGTTGCAAAACTCTCTCAACCCAAGATACTCTTAAACCAAGGTACTACAGGGGGGTTGCCATCACAGGTAGCAGAGAGAGGTGGATCAGGCAGCCTGGAAGCCTTCTGTCCTCTGCCAGTGTGGGGAGACAGGAGACGATTTTAACTTGATCAAAAGAGGTATTTCTCATACTGTACTGTCCCCTGGCTGCTGTTTAGCTATAATTTGCGCAAAATTGCTGCGAGTTTACCGAGATTTTGCGCAAATCAGTGCTAAACAGAAGACAGTACAGTACAGTTACTGTATGGTGAAGGACTTTGACATGTGACTATGATGTCACCGCAGGTCCTGTATGTACACTGCACTATGGAGAAGGAAGAAAGAAAATACAGGTGTGTGGGAGGAGTCTGGGAGGGGGGGGGGGTGAAGGGTGCCCAGTCTGGGGAGGGGGGTACAGGGTGACACCAGTCTGGGATGTGGGGGGGGGGACACACAAGAGAGTGTCCAGTGTCTATTTAGGGGTCTGGTCTGGTTGTACATTATTATATACTTAACCCCTTAATAACTGCGCTCTCCAAATATATATCACATTTATATAAACATCACCTACTATCTGCAGGGGTAGGGAACCTTGGCATTCCAGTTGTTGCAGAACTACAACTCCCATCATGTCTGTACAGCCAAAGTTTTAGCTTTGACTGTCCATGTATGATGGGAGTTGTAGTTTTGCTGAAGAGTCAAGGTTCCCTATGCCAATATATACAGCGACCATGATACAAGAGTCATTTTTCTAAATTATTTCTATTTTGAATTTGGTGAGGTTATACCTTACTGGAGGTATTACTGCTGTTGTCTCCGCTGCTGAGTGGAGTTGATCGAATCTCGGGAAATCCTAGGTTCTATAGAACTTGAACATTCACAAACCTGCCGCATTTGATTGCTGATGCCTTCCCGGTCCGTGGGGAAGGAGGAGACAGCCCGAGTACCGCCTGGAATTCTGGGATTCAGCCTAGGTAATAGGCTGTATCTCGGAATTCAAGGCGGTACCCGGGCACTCATCCTCCTTCCCCACGGACCGGGAATCAGCAATCAAATGCGTCAGGTTCGGTAATTTTCAAGTTCGATCGAACCTAGGATTTCCAGAGGTTCGATCAACACTACTGCTGAGCGTACCTGTGCATTAGGAGATGGCACCATAGAATCACATTACACTGGGTGTCAAATCCCACCAAGGGCAACATCTGCAAAGAGTTTGTATGTTCTTTCCGTGTTTGCGTGGGTTTCTCCGGGTACTCCGGTTTCCTCCCACACCCCAAAAAAACACAGATAAGTGAAGCGCTGCAGAATCTGTGTGCGCTACACAAATAAAAAACATTATAAAAAACACAGCAGGGAGCGGAGACAATGGCGCCTCATCAGGTTCAGGGAGCGGAGACAATGGCGCCTCATCAGGTGCAGGGAGCGGAGACAATGGTGCCTCATCAGGTGCAGGGAGCGGAGACAATGGTGCCTCCGTTAAGGTACTTAGGGACCAAATTTTAAATGGAAGTACTTTAAAAAATGCTGATTGAGCCCAGAGCTGCCTGATAATCATTCTTCATAAAAACATTCCAGGTACACAGTAAATATGACATTATGTATCCCATATTGTGAACACCACACTAGTGCTGCCAGTAGAGATGAGTGAATCGCTTATCTAAACATCATTTTTAAAATAAAAAAAATTATATATATATATATATATATATATATATATATATATATATATATAGGCGCCAAATTAAATCTTTGCCCCGGGTGTGGGAGAGCCTACCTACACCTCTGTATATATATGTGTGTGTGTGTATTACAGATATTATACATAAGGGGCCTTTCACCTTACAGTGTTAACACCTATGACTTTTTTACTGACTGATATATAGGAGGGCTTGCTGTTTTTGCTGGATCAATTGTAATTTGTAATGACACCCTCCATTACACCATAAAATGCCACTGTGAAAGAAATATTGTCCTGCTTCTTTGCCATTCACCGCAGTGAAGCTAAACGGGAAACTAGCATCAGGTTAGGTGCGGAGCAACCTGCTGATATGTCCCTATAGGGCACAGGGGCTGAAGATGAAGGTATCTTCGTTACCTTCATCCTCTGTGCTATTTTCATGATATTAGAAGTTATTTCCTATATTAATTAAGATGCCCCCAGTGCACCATTCTGCCCACGGCCGCACTGACACCTTCCAATGAATACCAGCAGAGCAGGCCGGCCAGGGGCAGATCAGTGCATAATCAGTATGCTCATTAGCATAGGAGATAGACTGCTAATATCACAGAAACAGCGCTGAGGATGACGGTAAGAAACTTATCTTCACCTTCTAGTGCCCCATGTGCTATAGGGACATATCAGCAGGTTAGATGCTTCCCTTGTTATCTTAAGTTATCTTTACCCTGTGGATCCATATGATCACAGCCTTCCCCCATTTACATACTTTTTGTTATGTTACCTCTTTTAAAAATATACAATTTTTTTTGTCTGTGTGAAGATGCCTTTTTGCACCATGATCTATACGTTTTGGTAACATTTTGGAGTAGATGGGAGATTTAACTATAATGGTATACTTTTATAGGTTGGACATTTCAACACAAGGAAATACCAGATAGGTTTTAGTTGTTTTTTTTAAAGGAGAAATACAGTGCTTTCTAAAAACTAGCAGCCTGCAGGGGGAGGGCGGAAATTGATTTCAAGTAACAACTTATCTTCCCTTGTGTCTGGGTGGAGCGGCCGCAGGACCCCCGCCAGGCTACGGGATCCCTGGGGTGTACACGTTAACACATCTGGGGGACTGGCTGCTTAAAAAGTCAGTGACTAGGGTGGGACGCAGCTCCAGTCACTGATTGGCTGCGCGGTCAGTCCATCAGCCAGGACAGGCATTTTTCCCTGAGTTGTGATGGCAGGGAAAATGACTTCCAGCAGGGGTCCCTGCGGCCGGTCCAGCAGCTCACCGCAGGCACGAGGAGAGGTAAGTGCGTACTTGAAGTCAATATCCCCACTGCAGGCTGCTGGCTTTTAGAAAACGCCAGACTTCTCCTTTAAAAAGTTTGTTTTTCCTGTAAAGAAAATAAAAAACTAAAACCTGGTATTTGGTATTTCTTTGTGTTGAAATATCCAATCTATTTAAAAAACACCGGACTTCTCCTTTAGGGTGCGTTCACACGTACAGGAGCAGATTAGATGGTGCAGATTTGATGCTGTTTTCAGTTATTTAGATCAAATCTGCTCCGGATCTGCACCATCAGATTTGCTGCGATACGGTGTGTGTGAAGCTAACCTTAATGTAGGGAGGGGGGGGGATATTGAAATTATGGAAACCTGAAACCATAGTGGTAACCTTTTACCAACCACCCAAATACAAATACAAAATTTTGGCAATGTTTTCTTCCTCCTTACCTAAACTATAACATTTTTATGTTTCCACTGACAGAGTTGTCCGGGGGTTTATTTTTTGCTTTGTTGCACATTTCAATTGCACCATTTATTTTATCATATTATATATTAAAAAACCAACAAAAATTTTAATTATTTAGTTGAAAAACTACGCAGATTTGTTGGACAACAATTTAACAGTGTAGTAAAACTGATATTCTAAAGACTCTATCGGCAGATCATATGCAGCAGGCCCCGAGGCCGAGCACTGGCCACATTCTGGTTTTCCGCTTGTTATCTGTATTTTTGATGTTGATGATAAAAGATAATGGTTGATGAATGACGCACGTAATACCAGTTTGTTTACCTGCAATATCTGATGCTTTTCCTCAAAGATGTGCAACAGGTTATGGACGGATGGATGTAAAGACCCTTCCACAGGTCTTCATCTCATGCGAGGTGTTGGGGGGTTTGGTACATGTGACTTCCACTATATATCAGCAAGAATTAGTATGGAAAGCGATAGCACCACCAGGAATGGCTTCAGCTTAAGTGATTTTATTCACCAATGCAACATTTCAGCTGACCATTGCAATCTTAAATTATACTATTGGTATATTTGATAATTATTGTAATGGTCAAGCACAGTTTTCCTTCTAAATTAAAGGGTTATTTTAGACACTAAAAATGCTATGCGGTTTAGCTGACTCTTACAGTGCAGTAGATGCAAGGGCTGAGGGGGGTCTGACACTAGTATTAGTAAATAGCAGATTATGCAAAGTAGGTCATTACCAGAAGGAAAAGAACATGCTCTACAGTGCCACCTACTGGAGTTTACTTCCCTTGGAATCAATGTACGACCTTTGAAGAGCCCTAACACATGAATGGAGATTATAGGCCAGGTCAAAATCTCCTCTAAAAGGGGAAGTATTTAGATACTTCCCATATTTAGATAACTGTTTTGGGGGGGTTGTTGCCTCTCATCAGTACAGAGCAGAGTGCAAGCTGGTTAGTAAAAGAGATGTAGGACTAGGGGGGAGTATTGTGTTGAGGAACCAGAAAAACTGGCTAATGGAGTCTTACAAGCTGTGCAGTACTCTATGAAGAAAGTGCAGAGTAGGTTATTTCCAGAAGAAAAAGAACTTGCTCTACAGTTCCACCTTATAATCAATGCCCGACACTAAAGAGCCCTAAAACATGACTAGGGATAATGTGCCAAGCTAGAATCTTCTTTAAAAGAGGAAGAAACCTGTCTATAGACAAGCTGCATAAATACCAGGATAGTAGATGAATACCAGAGAAGAAAGGAACTTGTGCAGGACACCACAGAGAGTGGCACTGAACCCTGTGCAGATAACTGGTAGGGTGCTAAATAATAATCAGATACTGCAAGGATTTCTTATTAAATTTAAAAGGGGGACATTTGCTATTGTTGTGCCCCTGGCATAATTTAGGGAGGAAGTGCAGATTCGCCCTTTCTCCCTGGCATATGTCAGTGTTATCCCCCACTTGCCTGATTGGGGGATGGGGGGGGGGGTGCAGCTTCCTCCCATGCGTACTCCTCTTAGTAAATTTGTCTATTTAACACTGGTATATAAGTACGCCAGTCTTGATAAATATCCTCCAAAGGGACGATTATTGTTAACGATAATTGATCTCTAACGACTACTTTGTGAATTTCTTGAGATCGTTTGCACAATTCGAAGGAGCGATGGTCTTTAATTCTAGTCGTTCTTGCAGTCGTTTTTACCTTGTTAATCGTTCGCTTCACAGTGATTCGACGGAACGATAAACAACAGATTATCGTTCAAGTAGGTGGGGCGAGGCGGGTTTTTTTTTTTTTCTGTTTCCAATGGGCGTAATTTTTTTTATTTGTATGCAACTAATGAATATTATAAATGTTCGCAAGCAAAATGCTGTTATGTGAAATTTGTTAGACCTTATTTAAAGGGGATACAAAAACATGGCAACTCCCCCCCCCCCCCCTCTCTGTTGTCTCTAGATTGGGTGGGGTCTCTCATTCCATTGCAAAACTACACCTGAACTGATTGACAAAAAGAACATGAGCGTCGGGATGCAGTGTATGAAAAATACTTTAAGCCAACCTTCTGTTGTGTAGCTAAACCGTGACTTCAGGTTGGCACATGCCTTTTTTCATACGCAATGTATCCCAATGCTGATAAGTCTAAAATTTAGATGTTGACCCCTCTCTATGGAGAAACGTCAAAAACCCAGGTACAGGATGGTTTTTAAATATATCTAGAGTTGTAACCTGCAGTATTACCAACTCGTCACTTATAAATCACGGACACAGATAAGACATTGTATCATGATTATAAGCCTGGATAAAATGGCCCAAGTTTTATTATGGTAATCACATTTTATAGACAGAATATGGGGCGGTACTACTCATTCATATGAAATATGTAACATCCAATACAGGCGGGGTTCCAAGTCACAAGACACATACATGTCACACTCTGATAGGCCAGTCCATAAATGGTCAGTAGCATCCTGTTCGGCGCAGTCAGGGTAACACAATGTTTTATTATTCAAAATTGTTTATAGATAAGAGTCTCGCCTTTGTTCCTCCGTTCCTTGGGTATTGTGACTATAAATGATAACTTTCCAGGAGCTGTTCTCATTGACGTGCTTCCAGCATTCCTCTTCTTCATCCAGAACATCTCTCTGTCACCCTCTGATCACGCTCTGATCATCTCCATATTCAGAGGGCAGTATATATAGGTGTAGTCATATAGGTACGGTTCAAGTAGGTAAAATCCCAATACCTGGCCTTATCAAATGCATCTCAACATACATTTTTACAAAGAATACTTTGAATGAGCTTTCCCTTTTGGCGGCACAAAAAAAAAAAACGCTGTTGTGTAAAATAGCGGCCATTATCGTTTGGTGACCACGTGGTCAAAAAGGCCCTGTCCTCTGTACGCAATTTCTGGGGTCTAGGGCGAATAAAATTACAATAAAAACATTCGGGGAGCCCCCCCCCCCCCAAACACTTATATTATATTATGATTACCGTGCTCTATGAAACACGCACACCTCTTTGAAATGGAAGTATGGTCCCTGTCCCTGTGTTTAGCCAATAGGATTTTCACTAATTAGCTGTTGAACTAACGACCAAGGGAAGAGTGAATGTTTTTTTATTTCACTGAACGACTTGCGAACGATGTACGAGCGAGCAACGATAAAAATAGGTCCAGGTTTAATTAAACGATCAGCGATTTCTCATTCATCATTTAATCGTTAACTGCTATTCGAACGATTATCGTTTAGATCCGAACGATGTAACGATAATTCGAGCGATAATCGTCCCGTGGAATAGGGCCCTTACTGTCAAACAAAGGTGTTTTTTTATGAAAACACAGACAAACGCATGTTCTCAATGCTTTCATTAAGCTTCATAAGCGGTCAAGAGGTTACAGATTCACTTTAACAAGGAAACAATTGGTCGCTGAAGGAAGCAGAAGAAATGTAGAAGAAGCTGGACATGAACTACAGCTAAAATAAGAGTAAAAACACATGCTAACATTCCCAGTGTAGAAGGAGGACTCTCATCAATAAAGTGTATGACACCTAAAGGACTCCGGGGTATGAAGTGTGTGATCCTGGATGAAAAGCAGGTGATAGGCAAAGCGGATAAACATTCATATCTACTAAATCAGGTGAGAATCCGCACACAAGAACACACTGGCTGTATGTACACGTGGCATTGCTGTATAAGTCATAGTCACCCAAAAAGTATACAAGAACCACAGACGTGCAACATGAATAGGGATCTTATACTGCACTCTTGTCCTTGCTGTTTGAGGTAATAATTGCCTTAAAACTAAAGCTACATGGACAACACTTTGATAACCGGGCCAATTTTAGTTTCTGCACTTTCGTTTTTTCTTCCTTGTGTTTAAAAGGCCATAGCATTTGTATTTTTTCATCTACAGATCCACATGAGCCCTTATGTTTTTTTACAACACCGATTTTGCTTTGTAATAAAAGGCTAAATTTTTCCATAAAATATGCTGTGAAACTGAAAAAGTATATATTTTTACTGTGAAATTGAAAGAAAAAGGCTATATTTTTCATATTGGGGGGTTTCATGTTCACCCTTTGGTAAAACTGCTATGTCATCTATGTTCCTCAAATCAGTATAATTCCATTGATATGCAACTTATATAACCTATTTTATTTGACTTTAAAAAAAAAAAATGAAACAAAAAAAACTAAAAGTGTTTAAAATTGCTTTATTCCCATCCTTATAACGCTTTTATCCTTTTGTCTATGGGGCTGTGAGAGGTGTCATTTCTCGCTCCATGATCTGTACTTTCTATCTGTAAGTTGCTTGTGTATATGCGACTTTTCAAACACTTTACAAGATTTCTAAATTTGATGTGACCAAAAATTTCCAATGTGACCAATTTTTTACTTGGGGATGATGATTACTGCACTGATCTCTCATAGAGTTCAATGCCGTATATATGTGCTGCTTTGTTGTCAGTAACTCACCTGCTGGGGCTCCTGCGGCGTCCTCCTCGGTCTCGGCTCCATCTGTCGGCACTAGGACTCAGCGCCGCCTCGCCCGCCAGAGCCGAGTGACGTCACGGAGACCCAATGGCGTCCCTGGCAACCAAGGACGCTGCGGCTCCGTGTCACTCGTAGCGGCCACCCAGCCTGTGCAGCTGAACGGCATCACGCTCAGGCTGAGGGGCGGATCGCTCCACCACTCAGCCTGCAGTATGCCAGCTGCTGTTTGTCTGGATTCAGGAGGCCGGACCAATGGTGAGCTGGTCCGGGCTTCTGGTCCAGTATAAAGTGCACTTCATTACCAGCTCCCATTGCTGGCTATTGGTTGTTTACTGGTCCCAGCTCCCTTGTTCCTTCCCTGCATTCTGCCCTGTTCCCTAACTGTTGTTCTGCCTTGATTCTGACTTTTTGACTGTCCTCTGACTACCCGCTATCTGCCTGATTCTGTACCGCGTTGCCCGTCCTGTTTTTGACTTGGCTAGTTGACCTTTCTTTATTGTGTTTGTTCGTCTGTCTGCGTTTTATGTGTCACACCTATTCAGTGTAGGGACGGTCTCCGTGGTTGTCCGCGGCCGTTAAGGGCCGTCCGTGGCAAGTAGGCAGGGACATTGGTCGGGGCAAGTCTCAGGGTTCACTGTCCTGTATTTTCCGTGTCTCCTTAGCTGTGACATTTGTTCTGTGGGATCAGTACTTAATTACTATGGACTGCTGGAGCCCATAGTAATCGAGCACTGAGCCGGGATTAGCTGAGGTAGTCACCTGATTGAGACAACTTAAGCACGTCATTTCCAAGGTTTCATCATGAGATCACATGACCCAACAGAAGGAAATTATTCCATGAATTATACAGAGAAAAAAACTAATAGAAGTTAGACAAGTTTAAATTATATATATTTAGAGGAGAGTTTTCAATCAAGGCTAGTGTAACAGAGAGAAGCTGTATGGGCTGCCCTCATGACGCATGGGTCTAGCAACATGAAGGCAATGACAGGTTTACCTGCAAGATTATGTAACACAGACAATACGGATGCCAAACATGTTGCAATCCGTAAACAATCCGTACGCAATTGATTTCAATGAGAGGATCCGTAAAAAAATCAGGGTGCGCACTAGGACATGTCCTTTTTTTTTTTACGGATTGATTTTCATCCATTTCTGCTACTGATCGTGTGAATAGCCCAATAGACTTCAATGTGCACTAACTTGGATACGGAAATACGGATCTGTAAATTACGGAACGTGTGAATAAGGCCTAAAGCTCCACAGGAAGCCTCTCATACTTGGAAGTCATAATTGGAAGAGGTCCAAGTAGACACAAAACAAAGTCCTGACATCTCTGTAATTAAAGTGTACCTGTCATGACAAAGCTTTTCCCAACTGTCGTCACTCCTGAAGAACAAGTAGCCATAGATACATCCTCACCGGGTGAGTTCCATACATGAGAATAGAGCTCGTGCACGGAACTCACCCGGTGTGGACATATCCATGGTTACAGAACAGAAAGCTGAGAATATCAGACGACCTCTTTGTCTTCTAAACAAATGGCTGAAGTCAGTGCAAGCCCAAACACTACATGTGAGCAGGCACAACCAGATACAGAACCAAGGCATTCAATAAGAAAAAAAAGCAAGGGAAACAATCTGTATGTCTCTCAAACAAGGCAGGTACATTCACTATGCACGAACACCCATCTTGGAAAGCCTATAAATGGATAAGGGCTGCATATTTGGAACCATTTTGGTGCTTAAAGTTGCTGGCTCAGCCAATCAGTGGTTGAAGCTGGAAACAGCTGAGGTCACCGATAAGATGATCAGGTGATTACATGTGCTGACTTGGGTGGGAAAGAAAGGAAGATTGGAACTAAGTAGAAGGAGCCACTGCTGCCTCCAAGACCTTGTGACCCAAGCTTGCATCAGCCGATGCAAACGTGTCCACGCGGTAAAACCTCTAAAAGGTGTGCAAAGAAGTCCATGTGGCGGCTATACAAGCCTGAAGGGCCGAAGCACCATGACAAATAGCCCAGGAAGTACCCACCATGGAGTGAGCCGAGACTCGGAATGGGGGCATCTTACCCTTACACCGGTAAGCCTGTGTGATGGAAAAACGAACCCAGCGGGCAGGAGTCGCCTTAGATACCACCAATCCCTTTCGAGGATCCTCTGGAATGACGAAGAGGGAGTCCTAGCTCCCAAACGACTTTGTCCTGGAGATGAAGATGCACAAGGCACGAACTACGTCAAAATGGTGGGGAGCACGCTCTCTCGGATGAGAGCGGGCAGGGCAAAAAGAGGGAAGAACAATATCTTTATTGAGGCGAAACCACCTTGGGCTAAAAAGAAGCCACGGGCTAAAGCACTGCCTTGTCCTGATGTAAGACCAGAAAGGGGGGGGGGAGCGGCAGGAAAGAGCGGCCAACTCCGAGATCTGTCGAACAGACGTGACAGCCACAAAAAAAAAACACCATCCATGACAGGGGCATGTCCCAAAGGGGTTCAAACGGTGAAGACTGCAGAGCGTCCAAGACTAGATTCAGATTCCAGAAAGGAACTGAATGACGATAAGGAGGAGCGAGATGTGCCACCCCCTGGAGAAAAGTCTTGACTTGGGGAACTGAAGCCAAAGGTCTCTGGAAAAAAAAACGAAAGGGCGGGACATGGCCCTTAGGAGAACTCAGGGATAAGCCGGAATCCAGCCCCGCCTGGAGGAAGGCAAGGAGCCACGCCAACGAGAAGGAAAGTGGTGGCGCAGAGTGAAACGAAGCGAGGCAAAATGCAGGTGGCAGATCGGCCCTTGACTTAGAAGATTCGGACAGTTGGAAGACACCAGGGGGCATCAGTGGCGAGGTTTACAAGATCTGCGTACCTGGCATGCCGGGGGGCCAGTCCGGGGCCACCAGGATAATCGGAACTCCACCTTGATTTTTCTCACGACCCGCGACAGAAGCGGGAGGGGAGGGAAAATGTAGGGCAGGTCGAACTGGTGCCAGGAAATCTGAGGGTCCCTCGTCCGACAGACAAATCTCGGCAGACTTCAGTTGATTCGAGATGCCATCAGTTCGGCATCTGGCGTCCTCAATCTGTGAAAGATTTAGGAGAATACTTTGGGATGCTCTGGATCCACACTTGCTTGACTCAGTCGGCCATCCATCCAGCACATTTTCCTCTGCCCAGTTTCCCGTTTTCCTCTGCCCAGTTTCCCGTTTCCCAAAAACACGGGAACCAGCAAAGGGGAGGCTGGGTCAGCCCGCCACTAACGCAGCCACAGTGACCGGCCAATGGTCACAATATTAGCCGACGCAAAGCGGGCTGCGGTATCTAAGGAGGCGGAACAGAGATACTAGGCCGCATCCTGGATCTGCTGAGCGAGGTCAGCCAGGTCCTCAGACGACACGCCAGAAAGGAACCCATCCCTTAGTTGTTTGGCCCACACTGAAACAGCCTGGGAGACCCATATGGAGGCAAGAGTGTTTATCATGAATGCTCACAGTTAAAGGGACAGATGCAGATGTCTGGGCTGGTTGGCCCCCTTAGAGCACAGGCCCCACAGCAGTGGCGTGGTCTGCCACGATGGGTACGCCACTGGCTCGAACATTTTTAAGTCAGATATTCAGTCCTGAAGTGGACCTTCTGCGGTAGTAGGCTATCAGCTTTCTTATGCCACACGAGAGAATCTATCTGGATTTGCCCTTAATTCCATTGTTAACACATACAGTGTGTATGAGTGTGTATTTGTGTGCTGGACTCTAGATGGAGATGGGAGAATAGGTGCCAGCTAATAAAGTTGTATGGGCACATAAGACCAAACAACACTGTAATAACAATATAAAAAGCATGCTCATGGAGTGTTTTAGCTGCAGCCAGAGAGGTGTGGCACTGACTTATCCCCACCAAAACAGTATGGTTGTTTTTGGGGGGAGGTCCAATGCCCTTCACCCTTCTCTCCTTGTACATCATCTGTTGAGGGAGAATGGGAAGGCCGCCATACACCTTAGACAGATGACCAAATACATGGAATGTTCCTTTAGTCTGAAGGTGTATGGACAGCTAAGATGGTTCCTTAAAGGGGTTATCCAGCTTTAGAAAAGCCTAGGGAACATCAGGTGATTCCAGCCTATGGGTATGTTCACACAACGGTTTTTGATGTGAATGTAGACAAATGCATTGGTTCTTAGTACGCTTCACCCTGCTAGCTAGGGAAACTATGATATATAGTTAGTGGCCAGAAGTCCTAGAGTTTCCTTTGTTATGTGAATGTAAATTGCTTTGTGTGTATGAACAATTACATCTGGTTGAGGCCAGTTAGAAGGAGAAACCTGCCTGAACTTCTTTTCACAGCCCGTAAAGTGTAGGGCATGGCGATCCTGTAAGCGAACTCCCCCATGAAATGTTTACAAAATTTAAATCTATAAATGATGAGTATTTTGGCCACAATGGATGGGGTGAGGCTGGAAAGCTGTGCGCTCTAAAAGTAGTTTGGCTAAATAAAAAAGGTCAATGGTGCAAGAGATAGAAAAAATGAAAGCTGTCAAACAAAGGAGAATCAGATAGTGGTAAACTAAATGAGAGGAGGACCAAAGGGTGACATCAGGGGTTAATGAAAGAACAAACTAAGAGGTGTATTAGAGGTAGCCTATAATATCTTATGTTACAATTCAACAGCGTACAAAGATTTACAAGCATATAAAACTAAAAAGAGGGGATTTATCAAGGCGTTACACCTAAAAACAACAGTGGCTCCCTCTTCCCACTTAATTGACAGCTGCCAATCCGATACACTGACTTCGAAATATGCCTGGATGCAGAAGCTTCTGGTAAGTAAGAAACCACCTGTGGAGAGAAAAAAAAGGAGGGGAAACAGCCTACCTGGACTGAACAAAAAAAACAAAAAACACTAAACTAATATCTGACCTAGAAAAGGGGGAGGGGGGATGCAATTTTGTGCGTCCCTCATTTTGTAAAGGGGGGGGGGGGGCTGCCACGAACAGCAGTCCCCAACCCCATGAAATAAAGTCAAACAACTTTGTAAAAAATGGTCGCAGTGCCTTTATGGGTCAAATAAATACACAAAAATGGCAAATAAATAAATAAAACAATTATGTAACCCCCCCCACACACACACAAGCTTAGATGCTGCACATATGATATATACCTGTATAAAACCTGTGCGTATCTTCTTTTTCCTCTAAAATAGCTTCATTTCATCGGCGAACAGTGTCATCTAAGCGGGGCTTCACGGCAGTTGGGGTCCATCTCCCAGTCAAGAGAGGAGGTCCAACTGCCATATAGCCCCGCCTAGATGACGCTCTTAAAGTGACACAGATGTAAAGGGTAAATTTACCAGTTCTCATACCCTATTTTACATCATACATCATGATCTTTTATCATCTGCAGATTGTGCTGAATGGGCGGTACTTCACGGCAATGGCACGACTTAGCCCCGTCCACAGCTCTACCATAGGCTCACCACTCCTTGACGTCATCGATATGGGCCAACCTAGAGGGGGTGGGGCCTAGACCTTCAGGCCAGCCTATTCCAATGGTCGGCAAGGGGTTGGGGCCTATGTGTTAATGACATCATGGAGGGATGGGGCCTATGGTGGCACTATGGGCGGGGCTTGTGCCGCAGTTGCCGTGAAGCCTTGCCCACTTAGCACAAACTACAGATGATAAAAGATCATTTTTGGCTTGAACAAGCACCATGACGCATGATGTAAAATGAGGTATGAAAACCGCAAAATTTACCCATTACATCTATGAAGAGAAGTCAGAATGCATTTAACTGATGAAATGAAGCAAGAGTAAGGGGGGCTGACTCTTCACTCTAAAAAAACTGGTGGGTAAACAGATTTAGCAAGACAGAAAGTTGCAAGAGCGTTCACCAAAAGCAGTAGTCGAAATTCATTTAAAGTCATACGAAGCGGACAGATGAACGTGCAGAAGCTGTTTCTCACGTCAGAGTGCTTTGTCACAGCCCTGTCGTCATCACGTATCCCAGCTCCCTTATATATACGCTATTCACCCATGCACACAATGTTGTACTAAATTAGCACTTACACTGATCATTATTCTTACCGACAGGTATCATGTATCGATGATCGGTCATTTAGGCCTAGAGGATCCAGAGATTCAGTTCTTAAAATGAGCTTTGTCTCATTCTGCAATCATTGATAATGTCTATCGCCACCTGCTGGTCAACACTTTACTTGCACTAAGTCCATAAAACACATCTCCGTATCGGCCCCATGAACTGACTGTACGTGGTCAATTATTTTCAGGCAACTCTTGCCAGTACACACAGGACGTATATGCCCTGCAAAGGATATGTACATGGGGCGAGTGGTATTAGCTATGTAGTAAAACCCACAACTGCATATGATAGCATAGACTACATAGGTTGTGCAGCTCTAACTCTCCATCCCACACCACCGAGCTGCACTTCTTTAACATCATTCAGTTGCATATATTTATAAATTCTATTAATCGGACTCATAATTTATTTATCTTTGGATCTCACAAAACCATTACCCCTTCTGGTGCAAAAATACAGCCGCTTTATGCAGATTACATATCAAAAGTTTTGGTTTTGATTGTTAATAGTGCCCACTGAATAATTTCTTTTATCTCCCGTATCTATATCTTTTACATGGAGTAATAATCATCATTGGCCAAAAATCCCCACATGTAAAACGCTAATTTCCTGTGTGTTCTTCTCTTCATCAATCCTTGATGTAATCTATAACCAACCTACTGCCTCTTGTGACTGTATACCAGTTGGTCCATTGTCCCAGCACAAAACAGAGATATAGTATATACCACAGCGCCCCCTGATGACAGTATCATTGATATTACACCCCTCATAACTTTTCATTAGAAACACTTCATCTCCCACAGCGCCGTCTATAGACTAAGTTACTTTGCTCACAATTATCTTGCTAAATGTATTTAGCTTAAGAGCCAGTTCACACAGAGTAAAAGCGGTAGAATTCCAACTGCCTCAGTGTCGTACAGTCTGTCTATGGGACGTCAATTCTTTGAGCGGAGAGACGCATAGGCGCGCAAGCCCTCCCATAGACAGACTGTATGATACTGAGTCAGGCGGAATTATGGCCCTAATTATGTAAAAAAAAAAAAAAGCAGTGAAGCCGTTGCCCATAGCAACCAATCAGATTCCAACTTTTACTTTTTAAATGTGCTTAAAATATGGAAGCTGTAATCTGATTGGTTGCAATGGGCAACGACTCCTCTGCCCTAAGTTTGATATATCTCCCCCATAGTGTACTGGTACTGTTAGGGTGTACGCCATGTAAATGCCTGAGCGCTCTCATGGTAGCGATACTGGACATTGACTGGAGGAGGTAATTTTTTTTTTTGTCTAAAATGTCATTGTTTTGTGTGTGAACCTAACGAAAGTGCTAGATAGCATGAAACACGTTGTTAGGGTCAGTGAAAAAAAGGAGACTATGACCTTTTGTATACCGTGAACCCCTGGGGTCAAGCAATAATAGAAACCCATTCTAGGAATAGCAAAGCTCCCGGCTCAAGGTTTTTTGATGAAAAAGTAGAGCACAAATACCTCATAGTGAAACACAGGTCACTGGTGGCCGATTGTGAGGGAGACATGACAAGAAAAGTGATCATGCATAAACAAATGGCCGCCCAACCGCACAATGCCAAATCAGGTGACAGCAGGAAACAAAAAGTAAAGACAATTAGATGGGGTCGGATTGGGATAGTAAATTTGAATAATAGGTATGTTTTTCTAAATATAGGTGTTTATTTTTAAGAACCACATGGACAGGCATGGAATCACATCAATAATAAAAACCAAGACATCAAGACGTGCATTAAAAAATAAATAAATAAACCATAACAAAAGAGAAGTCTCATCAAAGTCTCACCAATTTCCAATGGAGGAAGGCAGGGGAGTGGGGAAAGATAATAAACAATGTAAATTCCTCCCACTCCTGGGTCCTGTTGACACTCGCCAGGTGTAATTTTCTGCTGTCCCTGATTGGCTGAGCGGGCAGTCACTTGACATTGCAGTTGGAGAAGCTACAGGACCTGGAAGCGGTGCTACGGGGCACCAGGATGGGTAAGTTTATTTTGTTTATTATAGCGCAGCCCCTAGTCCTCCGATCGGCCTTACCGGACACAGGATTACACTACAAACTGCACAGGAACGGCACTGAGGATGAGACTAATGGTGGTTTTACACGGACCGATAATTCGCCCAATCGCACGATTAACGATTTTGAATGAACAATTTTTTTTTTATAACGATCGGCGTTTAGACAGAACGATACATCGTACGGAATATTCGTTTTGCGATCGTTTTGCGATCACTTTAGCCTATCTCACACATAGGGGAAATCGTTAAAAGACTGTTTACACTGAACGATCTGTGAATTTTTTGCGAACGATCAACGACGATTTGAGAACTTGTTGAAAGATCAAAATGAACGATTTTTCACTCGTCGCTTGATCGTTCGCTGCGTTTACGCGTACGATTATCGTTCCAATTCGACCGTTATCATGCAAATTGGAACGATACATCGTTCCGTGTAAAACCACCATAACCCTATGTAGCCATGAGCTTATTTACACCTTTGTTTTCCCGTTGACATGTCCACTTTGTCCATATAATTCCAGGATTGAAGAATCACATGTGCACCACATACATATATGTAACGGAGTAAAAGGGTGCTGTTTTTAGTAAAGCAACTTACATCCCTGTGCTGTTTTTCCCCATGGAGCTGATAACTTCCTGGTTTCCTTTATGAAATGTGCCCCTGCTGTTGCCAGGCAACTGAGCAGACACTTTCCCACAATCCCCCTTGCTTGCTGGCTAAGTGGAGACCAACTGCCTGGAGACCGCAGTTAAACTGACCATGCCTGGCCCACATCTTAACGCCCTGGCCCCCCTTAATCCCCCTGTTGGCCGGAGCATACATTACCTGCTCCATGCTCTGGCTTGATTTGGGGGTTCCCTACTGGATGTCCAGCTCAGCCAATCAGTGCTTTGCCCTGCTGCAGCCGCTGATTGGCTGACAGTGAGAGCCCCCAAAGTAAGCCAGAGCGTGGAGCAAGTAATATATGCTCCGGCCGAAGGGGGGTGTTAAGGGTGTTGTCAATTATATACTCGCAGCAGGTTGTCAATCCCGCTGCCAGTGTGGTGTCCCACCATAGGTGTTGCTATTGGTTACACCCTTCATAAAAGCCTGTACTTTTAAGATTAGGTGGTGATGTAGTAGTACCACAAGATGTCGTTGCTTTAAGTATGTATGCCTAGATATTGCACGTCTGTAGTACCCAAAGGGTTATTGTTTGTGTACCACATGGATCTACACACCAATGAGAGTTCTTTCTTGTCTTCACCGATCCTATCTCTCTTTACTTCTTGCACGTACACTCCTCACCCACTCCCAGCACACCTTACATGCGCTGTAGGAAGGAAGTCACATGGGTAGAGGAAGTGTAGGGTCTTTTGCCTTTAGACTCTGTAGAGGTACGACGCTCCTTACAGTTTCTTCTCAAGCAACCTCACTCAACACTATACAGTGTTAAGCCTTCACTGGAGAAGTCAGGGATCATCTCAACCCACGCAGTGGACAAGGAGAGACACTGTGCAGGACAGTATCCATAAAGAAGTAAAGAACTGATCCAGATAGAGCAAAGTTGTTAGAAGCCTATTAACTCTATCTCGCAGAGCGGGTGTAAGCAGGGAACCCTCAGCATTTGGCTCATCCCAGGTAACAAGGTCTGGGGCTTGTGTCACCCTCTAGGACGGGTCACTCGACACTGGTGCGCAATAGGTGGTGCAAAGACCAAAGAGTCAAAAGTATTCTCTCTACTCTCAAGTATTCTTCTATTTCTACCTCCGAAGTTCCGGCAGAGCACAGTACTACTTGGGTTGGGACTCTCTCGACATCCTCCTCTCAACTCTTCTGATCCTCTCTTCTACTTCTCATCAGGCAACCCAGTCAGCACGACTGTACAACTCACGACTGATCAGTGCAGATCTGAACTCTAAAGTATTGCGTCAGTGTAGCAGTGTGAAAAATGCAGCGGATCCGGTATGTGCAAATCTAGCCTTAAAATATTTTAAATTTCACAGTTTAGACCTAGTTTTCTTAACCTGTTCCCGACCACAGACGTAACTGTACATCCCCTTTTGCAGCGCATTGCCAGTTAGGGACGTACTTGGGATGACACATGGTACAGGAGCTGCATCCGAACCATCCGCGGCGGTTCCAGGCTGTCAGTGATAGCCTGGCACCTGCTGCATCTGTCAGGCCGAACTGGGATTGCGGCAGTTGACACGATAGGTGCCGCCATCAATGCAATCCCAGCACCTATAGTGCTAAAAAAAGAGGAAGTATTCTCCCTCCGTTGCCCATTGGGGCTCTGTGGCACGAGCGCACAGCCCTGAAGGTTGCTATGACAACTGGAGGCTTCACTGAGGCCTCCTGTGTCATAGCTACAGAAGCTACGTAAAAAAAAAGAAGTACAGATATTTAGTATTGCTGTACGTGTAACGTTGCTGGCAATAAAGTTATTAAACCCACACGGCAACTTAAAAAGTTTAAAACAAGAACATTTGTAGAAGTAGTAGTAGAAGAAGAAGGTCGCCTTGCTGTGGGAAGGGAATCTGTGAGGGATAAGGAGTTCTTCTGTGTGGTCAGGTTGAGGC
Organism: Dendropsophus ebraccatus; assembly: GCF_027789765.1. Classification (NCBI taxonomy): domain Eukaryota; kingdom Metazoa; phylum Chordata; class Amphibia; order Anura; family Hylidae; genus Dendropsophus; species Dendropsophus ebraccatus. The sequence goes on along the minus strand of NC_091457.1, from coordinate 149,891,763 downwards.
CTGGTGTTGTGAAGCAGACACGTTACTCATAGCAGGAAAACTTCTGCCACGTCATCTTCTCCTTTTCAATGTGTGTTTATATAGACGTAGTGGTTCCATGCAGTGTTTTTGTTTTGGTCTGGATTCGGTTGGTGTCCCTGTTCCTCAGTCTATTTAAGGATCCACCTTCTGGCATATTTGTGGCTTTTAGTCTGACCATGTGCCCTGTGTATGATGATTTTATTTCCTGTGAATGATCATGTTTGTGCAATCCAGTACAGTGGTACCTTGGTTTAAGAGCATTTTGGTTTAAGAGCTCACAGTTTTTCAAAATTGTGACTTTGTTTAAGAGCATTGCTTTGGTTTAAGAGCTCCCTCACCTTCCAAATCAAGGCAGATCCACCTCAGGCTGGGGCTTACATCAGGGGACAGGACTGTAAGGGTAATCTCTCCATAGCTGTAACCCCTCTCTCCCCGGACAGAGAGCACTGCATGTATGTGCCCACATCTGTCCTGCTCATTCCTTCCTGCAGTCTCTGTCCCCCCTTGTGTTTCCCATCCTCTCCATTACTGTACAGTAACTTATAATATCACATATTCTGCTGTTTCTGAATGTTTGTTTCATTTGTTTTACATGTTATTCAGAATAATAAATCATTATTTTTGGGGTGTGAATCCAATTGTCTGCATGATTTCTTATGGGAAAATTTGCTTTGGTTTAATCAGAGTGGATTTGGATTACAAGTGCGGTCGTGGAACGAATTATGCTCGTAATCCAAGGCACCTCTGTGTATGGCATTCCCTTAGATAGTATTGCTCTGTTTCCACTTGGTTTCCACCCACCGCCTGAATCACATATTTATACATGAATGACACAGGAATAGAGTGATAAATGGGGGATGGGAAGCAGCATAATCAATAGGTTGGGAGAAGGTTAGACAGTAGGAAGCTGTAGATTGTTGGGGCAGGACATAGACAAGGAGTGTGAAAGTTTGAATGTCCTGATAGAGGTCTTTTCTGTGGGTTTGATGCCTTTACATGGTCTAAAGACCCCTATACACCGGACGGACGGCTTATCAACACCATTGTCATCTGTCGGGGGTTGTCTGGAATAGCCCCACACACCTTACATTGACAACTGAATTGGTTCAGTTGTCTAAAGTCTAAGGGCCCTATTACACTGGACGATTATCGTGTGAAAAATAGTTATACCGTTCGAATTTAAACGATAATCGTTCTGTGTAATTGCAGGCAACGATCAAAAGATCGTTCGTATGTCGTTGATCATTGATTTACATCTGAACCTAAAATTATCGTTAATCGTTCGCTGTAATTCCATGTTCATTCGCTCAAGTTCCGCATTTTTTCACTAATCGTTCAGTGTAATTGCACATTTTCCTGAGATCAGAAGGAATAATGCTGCGTTTACACAGACAGATTTATCTGACAGATTTTGGAAGCCAACGCCAGAAATGGATTTGAAAAGAGGATAGATCCCAGTCTTTCCTTTATGATCTGATCCCTGTTTATAGTCTGTTCCTGGTTTGGGCTTCAAAGATCTGTCAGATAAATCTGTCTGTGTAAACGCACCATCAACGATCGCAATAACGATCGTATCTAACGATTATCTTTCTGTGTAATATGGTAAACGATTTCAGGTTAACGATAAACAATCTTGTTTGCGATCGTTTATCGTTAATTGTTAAAAATCGCTCTGTGTCATAGGACCCTAAGGTGTATGAGGACCTTAAAAAGACTTGATTCCAGCCCAAGAATAGGAAAATTTCACCTGCTTCCATAAATACACAAACTTGGATATCCAGAGGAACCCATCAGCTCAGGTATGGACACCCTCACTAAACAAAGTTCTAAGAGAGAAGCAAAGGGCACCTTCTGGTGTACTGTTTTAGTGTCCTCAGAGTCTAGGCAAATTCAGTGTACATGGACACTCACCTGGTTGGCTTGTGCAAGGGCCTAAATCAAGTTGTCACCACTACTAGTCAAGGTTCACCCTGGAAACCAAGGTGCAGAACAGAAAGCAGGAGAAGCTATCGCAGATACAGCTAGCAGGTAGACATCCTTCTTGACCAACAATCACTCATGAGCAAATTACGTTCTGTCTTCCTGCCCTGTCAATCCTCGGGCCTATTATCCTTATATAGATGATTTCCTAATGATCTCGATGGAATCTGAACAAAAACTAAAGATATTTTATGATAATTTCAGTCAGTTCCATCCCACCATTAACCTGACACTCAACTACCCTTTTACTGAAATAAACCTTTTGGTCACCATTATCAAAATACAGGACAACAAAGTATCAGGAAGCCAGGTGAGTACCCAACCTACTAGATGGACAATTTCCATACTAAACACATAAAAAACTCCAGTCATGCCATCAGTTAAAGCAGTATACGCTGCGTCAGTTAGGAATAAACACCATGTAAGCCTCAAAAAAACATTTCAGAATCAGGCTACCATCCGAGAATGATTGAGGACTAGGTCTAAAACCAAGGGCCTTTTTACACAGGTCAATATTCAGCAAGGAGTGTTACTAGAAATGCTCAATCTGGCGATAATCGTCCTATTTAAAAGTGTCAGCGATCAGACGAGGAGCAAGAAAATACCTGCTCGTCTGCTGGTCGCATCTTGTGATTTTCACATTTACCATCCGCACATCTCTCTGTGTAAACAGATGTGCAGCCGGAGGCAATGTAATTGCGGCTGAGCAGCTGATTACGCGGCAGAGGGGGGCCGGCATGAGGGACGGCTGGAGCTGAAGATGACGTCATCGACCTAAGATGGCGGCCGGGGTCGACAGCAATTGAGTAAGTATACTGCACTACACTTCCGGGGTGGGGGAAACACAAGGAAGGGGGCCATTTACTTAAATAACACACATTACAAAGTTGTATAACTTTGTCATGTGTGTTGTTTAGTGAATAAATGTTAAACGCCGCATTAGCCCTTTAAGCTGAGACTCCCTTTTATTCTGTGGTGATAAGGAAGAGGTTGCTGTAAAGTGATCTGTGCAGAATTATAGCATCATGTGACACCAGTAGATAGATAGCACCAGTTTAATAGAACAGCAGAAACCTGTGGGATGACCTCTTTATAAGTCACAGAGTACGCTCAGTAATGTTTCAGATTCGTGTCATGGGCACAGGTCCTGTCTGTTATTGCCACTAAATGCTGTAGAAAAAACAGCTCAGGCAAGATGGCAGCCCCCATAACAATGTACAAAACATGAAATTAAAGGGGAACTATCAGCAAGTTAGATTAAGAAGGCCCTATTCCCATATACTGCTGGGGATGCTGAGGAGGAAGGTATATCTCTAACCTTCCTTCCTGGCACCGGTCCCGTGCCGTTAGTTGGGGTAAAGTCTGCTCCAGAGCACCCTTAGGAGCACTCATCCAGCCCGCCCCCACCATTGATTATAACTAGAAGGGGCGGGCCGTATGACGCTGCAGTGCTCCTTAAGTTGCTGTGAATAGGAATTTACACCGACTAACAGCAAGGAATTGGTGCCGAGGAGGATGGTAAGACACATACCTTCCTCCTCAGCGTCCCCGGCGCTATATGAGGCTATCAGCAGGTTAGATTTGTCTTAAAATTACAATGCAATTAGAAGCAAATTACCAAAAAAGACCATGGGGGAGATTTATCAAAGATGGTGTAAAGTGAAACTGGCTCAGTTGCCTCTAGCAACCAATCAGATTCCACCTTTCATTCCTCACAGACTCTTTGGAAAATGAAAGGTGGAATCTGATTGGTTGCTAGGGGCAACTAAGCCAATTTCACTTTACACCATGTTTGATAAATCTCCCCCTATGTTTCAGTGTCTGGTTCTAATCAATAAAAGATAATCTAGGCCATACATGTCCTTTTAAAGGAAAAATACTCAAATAGTAAATAAGGTAAAACAAAAAATTGGCGAACAGGAAAACTCACATAGTAAATCTTCCCCCATTATGTTTTAATGCATTAAATTTGGAATTTAATCAAACCCCATCATCCTAGCAACCACAGGCCGGAGACCTAAAGTACAATCTGTCCTCAGCACGACTGCTACCACCGCATTGTGGTTAGGAGATATGATGATTGTAATATTTGTTCAGGCTGGCTGGCGTGGGCACCGAGGTCTCCACGGTAAAATGGAAGAACTAAATAAATAAACCTTTTAATATAAAAAGCATGTAACAGAATCACTACTGTAACTCAGGGAGCCTCAGACAATATTTTATATGTGGTTGAATTTATTTCATTGGATTCAGATGTAAAAATTAAAGGTGTAAAAATGACGTCTGGTCGGTATAAAAAAAATTTGTTTTTTGCGTCCTTTGTTGCCTCTGATGCCTGGAGAACAACCCTATTTTTATTTTGTTGGGGGGCACTGTTAGGTGTCTTCACTGTTTCCACTATTAAAAGTGCAGCTTGGCTAGTGGAACATAAGAGCCATCCACCACCAAATACCTACCATTATCCAAAAAATTGCCAGTGTTCAGATGTTTATAGCCTCTTTTAAGGGGTACTCCAGCCCTTAAAAACTGTTTACATAATGCTTTCCTTATGTATATCATAATAAACATTTTATTCTTACCTCACCACACTCCCTTGGTGCCCTCCTGCAGTGTCTCTAGGTCCCCCTCTGACTGCTGCCCCCGCCTCTTCCCTGACAGGCTTGTCCCGGCAATAACATCCCACTCAGCCAATCACTGGTCGCAGCACTTTTCTGTCTCAGCTGATTGGCTGAGCAGGCTGTTACTGCCAGGACAAGTCTGTCTAAGGAATATCATGTTTATCATATTTTATATAAAGGCTTCGCTACATAAAAACTTTTAAAGTACCGGAGTACCTCCTTAACCCCTTAAGGACAGAGCCAATTTCGATTTTTGCGTTTTAGTTTTTTCCTCCTTGTGCTTAAAAGGCCATAGCACTTGCATTTTTCCACCTAGAAACCCACATGAGCCCTTATTTTTTGCGTCACTAATTGTACTTTGCAATGACAGGCTGAATTTTTGCATAAAGTACACTGCGAAACCAGAAAAAAATTCAAAGTGTGGTGAAATCGAAAAAAAAAAAGCATTTTGTTTATTTGGGGGAAATGTGTTTTTACGCCATTCGCCCTGGGGTAAAACTGACTTGTTATATATGTTCCTCAAGTCGTTACGATTAAAACGATATGTAACATATATAACTTATATTGTATCTGATGGCCTGTAAAAAATTTAAACCATTGTCAACAAATATACGTCACTTAAAATCGCTCCATTCCCAGGCTTATAGCGCTTTTATCCTTTGGTCTATGGGGCTGTGTGAGGTGTCATTTTTTGCGCCATGATATGTTCTTTCTATCGGTACCTTGATTGCGCATATATGACTTTTTGATCGCTTTTTATTACAATTTTTCTGGATTTGATGCGACCAAAAATGCGCAATTTTGCACTTTGGGATTTTTTTGCGCTGACGCCGTTTACCGTGCGAGATCAGGAATGTGATTAATTAATAGTTTGGGCGATTACGCACGCGGCGATAGCAAACATGTTTGTTTATTTATTTATTTATTTACTTTTATTTATAACCTGGGAAAAGGGGGGTGATTCAGACTTTTATTAGGGGAGGGGGATTTTTACTATTAACAACACTTTTTTTTTTACTTTAACACTTATACTAGAAGCCCCCCTGGGGTTAGGGTTATTCCCCCTGGGGGACTTCTAGTATAAGTGCTCTGATCTCTCATAGAGATCTCTGCAGCATAGATATGCTGCAGAGATCCATGAGATAGGCAATCGTTTACTTCCGGCTGCTGCAGCCGGAAGTAGACGAGTGCCGAGTCGGGGACGGCGCCATCTTGGAGCGGTCCCCGGCCGGCTTCGGAAACGGAGATCGCTCCTCCGGGATAACATCCCGGGGGAGCGATCTCCGCCACTAGACACCAGGGAACGGCTGAATCAGTTGCATCTGATTACTGTATTAGCGGGCACGGCAATCGGACCATGCCCGCTAATACCTACGGTCCCGGGCTCGCCGCACGGCCCCGCTCTGAACGCCCTTACCCGCATCAGGGCGTAAATTTACGCCCGATGTCGTTAAGGGGTTAAAGGGGTATTCCCCCCAAAATTATTTTTGCATTAATACATTGCCCACCCGTAGCTTTCCATCTTCCCAATATAAAGTTATTATGGATTTTGCACAGTTTTGCTGTTATCTAGATGCATCCACCCCCAGGGAATGCATAGAATCATCAAACCTCAATCCAACCCGACATGCTCCCTGCTCCTGGCCCGCACCCTCCGAGACGGCATCACGTGTCCTCAGTCCCTTCAATAGGCTGGGTTAGCGCTTCTAACCCAGTCCACTGAAGAGAGGGAGGACACAGACAGTGACAGCTACTGCAGCTGTCACTGTCTCCCTCTCCGACAACAGCCACCCCCAACCCCCCCCCCCCTTCCACAGTGTGTGCTCACCCTCACCTGCCCTGCACCCTGTATCCCCACACCCGAAGCGTACCCACTCTCTCTGCTCACCCTGTGGCCCGTCCCCCCGACCCGGAAATAAGTCCAGGTGGCCGCCCGCGGCATCGTTGTCATGCCCACCCCCCCTCCGAAACAGACCAGGTGATCGCGGGTCACACGCGGCACATCCCCCTGCATCTGATCGTGGAATCCCCCCCACATCTGACCCATTGGCCGCCCGTGGCATCGCCACCGACACCCCCGTTTCCCCACACACGCACACCTGACTGGGCGGCCGCCTCCCGCGGAACCCCCGTACCCCCCACCCCACATCTGACCGTGGCGCCAATCCCCCCCTCCCGCATCTGACCCCGCATCTTACCGGGTGCCCTCCCGCTGCCTCCATCCGGCTGGCTCCCGCAGCTCCGCCCACTATCTGACCCGGTGGCCGTCCGGCCGCCTCCCGCGGCACCCCCGTCCTCCCGCATCTGACCCGGCATCTTACCGGGTGCCCTCCCGCGGCCTCCGTCTAGCTGGCTCCCGCAGCTCCCCCCCCTCTGACCCGGTGGCCGTCCGGCCGCCTCCCGCGGCACCCCCGTCCTCCCGCATCTGACCCGGCATCTTACCGGGTGCCCTTCCGTGGCATCTGATTGTGGCAGATTGTCGCCTCCATTCATCTGTATCTGACACGGTGGTCACCCGCCGCCCGCAGCCCCACAACCGCTCACCTGTGCAAACTCACTCAGCTCAGCTACTTCACCATCTTAGCTCTGCTACTTCACCAGCTCAACTACTTCACCATCTCACCAGCTCAGCTACTTCACCATCTCAGCTCAGCTACTTCACCATCTGAGCTCAGCTACTTCACCATCTCAGCTCAGCTACTTCACCATCTCAGCTCAGCTACTTCACCATCATTACCATCTCAGCTCCTTCACCATCTCAGCTCAGCTACTTCACCATCATCAGGCATAAGCATTGCATGATGGGAAATGTAGTTTCCTATCTTGATTATTGCCCATCTTTTAGAAAAATGTGTAACTCAGGAACGGCAGCAGCTAGAAAGATGGGAGACGGCTCAAAATACTCAGGGGGACTTGGTGAGTAAGGCGATCTAGGTTTGGGAGCATTACATTTTTTTTAAGCTCTTGGGGGGAATACCCCTTTAAGGCACAGTTTGTGTTATTAATCTGGCAAGATCAACACTGTTAGCAAGTATCATTGGTTTTGGCAGCTTTCAGCTATAATACATAAGTGGCGGCCACCTCATACAGGGCAGATGTCTTTCTCCTTTTGTGACATTATGATGTACATGTGCGAGAAATGTTGGTTAATATTTCTTTGATTTAATACATCCTGGATGTGTCTGTTGAATAGACTCTGCCAGTAGGTTTATGGTGTCCTATATCAGGGTAGCATAAACTAGTGACAGAGAAGCTGATATTGTTCTATGTAGCTGATTCAGAGATATCCTCCTGAATAACAAGGAAAATAAGTCGTCCTCTCCATTATGTGCATGAGACCAGTAGTCCTAGATATTCATGAGAAGCATAAAACTCCACCTACCAGTGGCATTTATCTGTCCATGCTGTGTATAGGCAGTCAGCTGTCAATCAGCAGCTGGAGGGCGGGGGAAGGGGTATGGCAAGATTCCTATTCTCCTGCATATTAGGAGAACAACTGAACAAAATGATGTAAGTAATACACTGATCTGCTCAGCATTTATATCACTAGTTTATGCTGCCCTCATTTAAGGTGGCATAAACCTAGTGACAGATTACCTTTAAACAAACAACATTATAGTCTATGGGTGACAGATGGAGCTGCTTGGCATCCATCACCCATAGGTTATTATTGCATCAGTATAGTGGATACATAATAAAAAATCTATGAAAATCTTATCACAGTATAGAACCTCATTTTTTGCGGCATGCTGAGGTATACCAGCCAGCAAGACACCATTTTGGCCTATAGGCATGTTTAGGGTATACAGTAGTTGCTCTCCCGGTGTACATGCTGAACGTACATGTGCACAGGGCCTTAGAATGATGTTGATGATGACAGCATAGTCTTTTAGATTTATTTAAAAGTCTGTCTGATGTTTTACGTACAGACTTGTTTACTTTTTTGTAGTCTGTCCCAATAGTCTTGTAGTATCCAAGGACCAAGGTTATGTGCTGTAACAATATTGTGGTATTCGCACCCCGAAAACCCAATGTACCAGACATTAAAATCAGTGATTTTAGGTGGTGCCGTCGGTTGTATTCCCAACTTCTGCAGGCAAAATCCAATGAACACATCCTCCAGGTATATCCATCTAACGCTCGGAGAGATTTCGACTATTTTGTGGGCCAGGTCTCCTGATAGCACATATCCCGTTCCGGAACAAAACGGAGGATATTTTTCATAAGGGTATATATCTGGTGGCACGTACCACTTACTAGTTGGGTTGCGTTCGGGTAAATTTTCTAGCATTAAAAACCCCGTGATATAATTTCTTTTTGGCTCTTGATCTGGTTTTAGAAGATTGGTGACCAAATATTCAATGTTAACAAATACGTCGGTGTCTGTCTTCATTACGTACAAGGCGTGCGGACAGTACGTGGTCATCCAGTTCATGGCCGACAGGACTTTAATGGTGAGGTTTTTATACGTGTCCATGAAATCTTGTTGGATAATGTCATGAAATTCTTGACTTTCCCGTAAAATGGCCTGTCGAGCTTCAACGTTCACATTAGCTTCTCTACCTAGGAAAAATAGCCTAAGTATATTGACTCCCGGCAAAAGATCTTCATTCCCCCACGTGTTTCTTATAGCGTCACGTTCCTCATGTTGTCTTCCTTCTACCATTATAAGCAGAACTAGGAATGGAACACGCTCCTTACATTTATCCGGTTCATTGATAATATAGTCATACTGGTATGGTGATTTGTAAGATCTACTGGCTTTTATTGTATGGCTTCCAAATTTCCATGAGAAAGTAGAAATAAGATGTAAATTACCAACATGTCTTACTAAAAACCCAACGGAATGGCTCAAAATCAGCAAAACCAGAATTAAAAGAGTCAAAGAGAAAAAAAATTGCAGTTTTACAGTCAACTTGGGGCACCTTGACTTTTTAAAACGGATCATGTTGGAAACCTTCAGGATGCAGGTCATTGACTTCTATTGTCTGTTACCACCTGAAAGACGTAAATGGAATACAATTACAACAGTTCATGATATAGCCCGCACAAGGCTTAAAGGGATTATTCGGTTAAAAGGAAACTAGTCATGAAAAAATCCCTGTTACCGCTATAAATAAGCTCCTATGTGCCACCCGGCACTGTTTACGGGCATATAAGTAAACTCGAAACTCGAAAAAGTACTTATTAAAAAACGTATTAATCTAGGCAGGTGGGCGGTCCGGAGCTCTCAACAATTCGCGGCTGGTGGGAAATGTTCCTGGCAATCACCCCTCCATGGGAACGTCAGCGTATAGGAGCTCCGGACCGCCCATATGACTAAATAAGTAAGTTTTGAAAAGTACTTTGTCGGGACATATAAGTAACACCTAAAGCGCTCATATGCCTTGAAAGAATGCGGGGGGGGGGGGGGGGCACATAGGAGCCTTTTTTGGGTGATTGGTTCCCTTTACGTAAAATTGCTGTTCAATAATACCCCCTCCTGGAGACTAACAATACATTCCATTCTTACCTTATCAGTCTCCTTCCTCAAGTTCTGACTCTCCATCCCGCCTCTAAATTCCCTCTGTCCCTGGCCGGCTGTCTCTGCACTCTCTGATGCCTGGCAGCCTCCTCTAGGGTCAAGTTCCTGGTGACCTCACTGTGAATAACCTTCCCGGCATCACAGAGGACAGAGACAGCCATAAGTATCCCTGAACAGAGGGGGGAAGAGGGAGTTTAGTGACATCCCTCTCCATTCTGCCGCTGAACTCCCTCTTCCCTCTCAGTTCAGGGATACTTATGGCTGTCTCTGTCTCTTTCTGGCTGTCTCTGCAGTCTGTGATGCTGGGAAGGTTATTCACAGTGATGTCGCCAGCAACTTGACCCCAAAGGGGGCTAACTGGCACCACAGAGTGCAGAGACAGCCGGCCAAGGATTCAACACAGTTTTCAGTGTCTGGAGCAGAAAGGAACGGAGTCAGAACTTGGGTAAGGAGACTGATAAAATAATAACAAGCAACTTGTTGTTTATGTGTTACATATGTAATTGTTACACTTTGCTTGACCTTGGGTATGAAGTAAGGCACTACAAATGATGCAATGTCTGGGATGTTTTTTGTCTATAACATTATGTCACAGCCCTTGTTAAACAGTCTTGGTCAACACTAAGCATGACACAGCAACAGTTTTGCCAAGTCAGAATTAAAGGGGTACTCCGGAGAAAATCTTTTTCTTTAAAATCAACTGTTTTCAGAAAGATTTGTAATTTACTCGTATTTAACAATCTCAAGTCTTCCAGTACTTATCAGCTGCTGTATGTCATGAAGTAAGTGGTGTATTGTGTCCATTCTGACACAGTGCTGTCTGCTGCCACCTCTGTCCATGTCAGGAACTGTCCAGAGCAGGAGAGGTTTTCTATGGGGATCAGTTCCTGACATGGACAGAGATGGCAACAGAGAGCACTGTGTCAGACTGAAAACAATAAACCACTTCCTGCACTGCAAGACATACAGCAGCTGATAAGTACTGGAAGACTTCAGATTTTTAAATAGAAGTCATTTACAAATCCATATAACTTTCTGACAGCAGTTGATTTGAAAGAAAAAGACATTCGCTGGAGAATCCCTTTAAAATAGAATTCATATAATCCCCTAACAGTGCCAGTCTTATGGTTAAAGGGCCACAAAAATGGCAAGCTTATCATCTAATGTGTCTATTGTCCAATTTTTGCAGCAGCAGATTAATTTCCCTCCCTGTATGTAGTCCCCATATAGGTTTTATCTAAAAAGATACAGAGCTGGGTGGAAGCCCCCTTTATGTGCCTTTTTTTAACTCATTTTATTAAGAGTTAACAAACATCGTACAAATGCACAGGTCAAATGATCGTATATACGGCAATAAAGTCATTATAAAGAAACCTGTAAATTTTGTGCGCATACTTTTACGATGCAAGGAGCACAACTCAGCACATAACAACATAGTGCAAGGTTAGTACGTGTATAGAGCAACCAGTAAGCATACAAGGGAAGGTGGTGTAAACTACATAATAGACGATAATATGAAAAGAAAAAATAAAGAAGGGGATTAGGAGTGAAAAACAGTTAAAGTGTCTCTAAGGCGGGTAAACCTATTTGTGGAGTATTAAGTAGCAGAGTGGTGGCACCACTGTCCCCATACTTTATGGAATTTAGGTGGGCACCCCCTGTATTTAATAAACAAATTTTCATAAGATACAGCTGTGTTCACTAAGGCTATCCATTCCGTAAGTGTAGGGGACCCAGGGTCCATCCATTTGATGGAAACGGTCTTTCTAGCCATAAATAATGTTTCCCTCAAACAAATAAGTTGATGATGAGTCCAGGTTTCATCATCTAAAATACCTAATAAACACCCCTTGGGTTCTAGCGCAAGTGGGCGCTGCATAACACTGCTGAGGAGGGTGTGTGGTGTCCCACCATTGGTGTTGCTAGTGGATACACCCTTCGCAAAAGTCTGTACTCCAAGTGTAATTGGTAATGTAGTTGTTTCGCCACTAGATGTCACTAGTATGTGTATTGTGTACCTATGTATTGCACAGCTGTAGTACTCAAGGGGTTGTTGTTGTTTGTGATTTGTGAACCAATGAGAGCTCTTTCCTCTTCTCTACCTATCCCTTTTCTCCTTTCTTCTCTTACACTCTCTTCTCACCCACTCACAGCAGGTATTAGATACCCTGTAGAAGGTAGTCACATGGGGAGAGGAAGTGTTAGGAGTTCCTTGTCTGGTTCTTAAGGAGAGAGGACGCAAGCAAGAATGGTCTCCCTACAGCAGTTAAGCTGGACCCTGGCCTATGCCAGGTCCCCTGTTAGAGGACGAGTCCAGTGTAGTCTAAGGCAGTGCTTCTCAAACAGTGAGGCGCCCCCTAGTTGCTGGTGAGGCGCAGCTTTGAAGGCAGTTCTCACAAAAGTGACCATAAGCTGCACACTGACCGCAACAATCTCAGGTTTAGTAACATTATTGACTTATTTTGTACTTATTTAATGTCATACAGAGATTAGGAGACAAATGGAGGGTAGACTTAGCAGTAGTTTTTATATTTGCATGGACTTTCACAATAGATGGTGAGGCCTCGGCATCCTCTTGGTCAGTCTGGTGAGGCCCAGGCATCATTTTGTTGGTTGGGTGAGGCTCCAGTAGAAAAAGTTTGAGAAGCACTGGTCTAAGGTGTGATAGTGAACAGGTGCACAAGGGAAGCAAGGACACTCTTTTCTTGAAAGCAGCACTTCTACACACTATGCAGTGCTAAACACTCTTAGAGAGGACAAGTCAGGGATCATCCAAGCCCACGCCGTGAACAAGTCTAAAGGTGCAGGACAGTATCCTGAAGAAAGAGGAACTGATCCAGATAGAGCGAAGTTGCTAAAAGCCTACGTACTCTATCTCACAGCCCGGGTGTAACCAGAGAACTCTTACCACTCTTCTCAACTCAGGTAACAGGGTCTGGGGCTTGTGTCACCCTCTAGTACGGGTCGCCCGACACTGGTGGGCAATAGGTGGTGCAAAGACCAAGGAGTCAAAACACAGGCACAAGTATCTTTTCTACTCTCAAGTATTCTACTTATTCTAACTCTAAAGTTCAGGCAGAACACAGTACTACATTGGGTTGGGACTCTCTCGACATTCTCCTCTCTACTTCTCTGAACTTATTCTACTTATCAGCATGCAACCAAGCCAGCACGGCTATTCTACCCCTTAAGCTCTCAGCACAAGTCTTGTCAGTCAAGTCCAGAGTATATTATGTGCCACCATACCTGTGTGCCCATCAGGCACTGGCGTCACAACAATCCAACATCTGGCTGAGCTATTCCCCGACCAACCACCACTGTAGCGGAGCCACACTTCACCATCAGCTGAGACAGGCCGCTCTGAAGCTGAAGCGTGCGGGACCTGGGGAGAAGCAGAGTGCAAGAGGAGCCCTGGACCATGGATAGATAATGTATACAGATTAAGCAAGGGCTGCAAGGACATCGGTAATAATGTCCATGCAGCCCTTGTTAAACGATTATCAGGCCGTGTAATAGGCCCAGTAAATGAGTGCCAATCTAGCAGATCGCTGCTCGTTTACAGTTATTATCGGGCCCTCATCGGCCCATTTAATAGGACCCTAAGGGGTCCTTGTTTGGTTTAAGAATTACAGCAATGGTGGCATCATAAAATGAATCCGGAAGTTTACCCTATAGCTTAATATATATATATATATATATATATATATATATATATATATATATATATAGTTTAATCTATAGCCTCCCGCAGAGTTGTCAGAAGGCAAGGCGCCAATGTATTTCACATACACCTCTAATGGAAAGCCATCAGGGCCAGATGCCTTACCTCTTGCCAAGTCTCCTATAGCAGGTTTAACCTCCTCCAGAGTAATCGGGCCTTCTAAAGAATCTCCACCATCCGCTGATAATTTGGGGAACTCTATTGCATCAAGATAAGTGTCTATATCCAAGAGCAAGGTATCATTCTGTGCAGCATACATGGACGTATAAAATTGCACAAAGCGACCCGCAATGTCCCGATCTGTATTAAGAACAGTCCCCTGTTCACTATTTATTTTAAGAATGACGGGAGAACGGTTATTCTGGTGAATCAAGTAGGCTAATAATTTACTGGACTGATTGCCCAATATTGTAAGCGTCCCCTAAGGTATGGACATGCAGAGAAAGGAGCTGCTGCACCTCACACCTATGGCGGATACTAATGCCTCTCGGCTTCATTTAAAAACCAATGCCAGGATGTTGGTATATAAGTTGATCACACCATATTACCACGTGCAGGTCCCCTGGCCCACATGAGTCCCTAAACTAAATTAACACTGTCGGTCAGCGACCGCCAACCCCGCAAAGCGAGCACAAGCAGGGAAGGGAGGCCACAGAATGCCCCTGCAACCCACTGTGACAGGACCAAACCCCAAGGCCCCCCCAAACCCAGCAGGCGCCGCCGGAGAAAGCTGTCACCAAGCAACACAAGTGTGAACAAGGTCTTACTGCTCACCACTGCACCGAAGGTAGAATGAGAGAACTAGGAGGTACTTACCATGTGTGCACAGGTGCTTCCTGCTAATTGGGGTCACATGGGTCTTACCAGGAGGAGTGCTAGCCACTCAGGAAAGGGAGAAAAGTAAAATATGTCCAAGGAGAGAAAGAAGCTGCTGCACCTCACATCTATGGCTGACACTAATGCCTACATTTAAAAACCAACGCCAAAATGGAAAATTGTAAGCATCCCCTAAGGTATGCCTTAAGAGTTTCCCAAAGGACTAATTTATCCTCATGTTCATTATTTAGTTGCAAAAACACTTGTAATTGATCAGGTATTTGGTCATTATCTGTAAACAGAGTCAGAGACCAATTCCGCGGACTCTGTAAAGAGGGACCGAAAGTTAAAACAAGAGGAGAATGATCACAGATGGATCTGGGGAGGTATGTAATATCAGTGAAGCAGAAGAGGATGGATGGAGGTGACGGTAAGCGTCTGACCAACCAAGCTCATCCAATAATTGGGCTAGAGGGGAAGAGGAGGTAAGTAAGAAAGGGTCTGCCCCTTGTTTATCATAATAAGGATGGAGGAGCATATTAAAGGGGTTGTCCAGCGAAAATCTTTTTCTTTCAAATCAACTGGTGTCAGAAAGTTATATAGATTTGTAATTTACTTGTATTAAAATTTTTTAAGTCTTCCCATACTTAATAGCTGCTGTATGTCCTGCAGGAAATGTTGTTTTATTTTCAGTCTGAGACAGTGCTCTTTGCTGACATCTCTGGCCGAGACAGGAACTCTGTCTCAGTTTTGTATGAATTCCCATAGAAAACCTCTCCTGCTCTAGACAGTTCCTGTCTTGGCCAGAGATGTCAGCAGAGAGCACTGTGTCAGACTGAAAATAAGACACTTCCTGCAGGACATACAGCAGCTAATAAGTATGGGAATAAGTAAATTACAAATCTATATAACTTTCTGATATCTGTTGATTTAAAAGAAAAATATTATCGCTGGGCAACCCCTTTAAGATCCCCCCATAGCCATGATCCAAGCACCCGGAAGTTTTTCCAGGTTTTTAGCTTCCATTTCAAGGACTTAAAGGAACCGTAAAGGAAATACCCCTGGAGTAGGAAGTATGGCAGGAATGCGCAGCCAATTGAACCCAGGGTTTGCGCAGCCAACTACAGTGTACAAGGGTGGGATGGGTCTCCTGCAAACAAATTGTGTCTACGGATTTGGGCATGTATCATGGCCATCGTGCGACCGTCTGCTCCGGCGCTCAAGCCCCGCCCCCCATGTGTCATCACTTTATTTATGATGAGCAATGTGTGGCCCTGGTGGCCATGTGTCTGCAAGATTTGTTAATAGGTCAGCTGGAAAACAAGGAACAGCAGTATGAATCACCTCTGCGAGTTAATGATTTTACTATATGAACATTGTTGGACTCCATATCAGCTGGGCGTTACCATCCAGGTGCAGTAAAGTTATCAGATAACTGTGATTATACTGGACCTTAGAGTTTTACTGTACGGGGCTAAAAAAAGAAGCTGCAAGTGAACTTTTGGCCCCAGGTAATGATGGTGCCGGATTCCTTCTCCTTATATGTTGGATAATTCACCATAAATATGCACCGAGAAGCCAAAGTAGTCCCTGGGCAGGTCTATGAGGAGTTTACCGTGATTTTCTCAGCAACTATTCACACAGAAGGAAATTGCATCCCGGCTTTTAACACTCCTGTTGGAGGGGAAAGTAATGGGAAACTCTGGTTAAGGGTGCATTCACACCTACAGGATCCGCAGCAGATCCGCAGCAGATTTGATGCTGTGTTCAGTCATTTAAATGAAATCTGCTGCGGATCCGCAGCAGAAAACACGCTGCGGATCCGGTAAGTGTGAACGTACTCTAAAGGGGATTTCCTGTGCAAAAAACAACAAAACCTGCATACTTACCTCACCTGCTCCCCTGACGCGGCTTTTGTGTTGTTCTTCCAATGATGTCCTACTCCACACTCAGCCAATGACAGAGCGAAGTGGGTGAAGTAAGTACCTATTGTTTTGATGTTAGGGCACATAGTAAACTTTTGGGGTTTCCTGGATAACATCCTCTGACAAGTCTCTATGTTCAGTACTTACTGTTAAAAATTCTTGTTTTTGACATATACATTTATCACCAGTAAAACTGAAAAAAAGGAACACTATAGTCAGAGCCAGCCTTAGGTTACATGGTGCTCTATAAGGTACCTTCTGTTGAAGTGGTCATGTTATATAGTGCCCAAATAATATAATACACTGTGTAAGTCGCCTTACTATATAGTGCCCAAATAATATAATACACTGTGTAAGTCACCATACTATATAGTGCCCAAATAATATGATACACTGTATAAGTCACCTTACTATATAGTGCCCAAATAATATGATACACTGTATAAGTCGCCATACTACTGTATATAGTGCCCAAATAATATAATACACTGTATAAGTCGCCAGACTATGTAATGCCCAAATAATATAATACACTGTGTAAGTCGCCTTACTATATAGTGCCCAAATAATATGATACACTGTATAAGTCGCCTTACTATATAGTGCCCAAATAATATGATACACTGTATAAGTCGCCATACTACAGTATATAATGCCCAAATAATATGATACACTGTATAAGTCGGCATACTACTGTATATAATGCCTAAATAAAATGATATGCTGTATAAGTCGCCATACTATATAGTGCCCAAATAATATGATATGCTGTATAAGTCGCCTTACTATATAGTGCCCAAATAATATAATACACTGTATAAGTCATCATAATATATATATATATATATATATATATATATAATTCATTCACCTTTATGTATGAAAATACAAATGTGTAATACAAAACTTATTTTTTTATCTTTTTATTGTATCAATTTTTGTTCCATATTTTGTCATACTGTACTTTGTTCCATAAATCTGTAGACAGAACACAAACTGAACTGTTACAGAGTCCATAGGTTCTATTGTAATTTTTTTTATAAGAATTCTGTACAGAGTTCCCAGCAGTAATTCTCCTACAAATTCACCATTTGCACATCCAGCAAAATCTGCATCTACATGTTACTAAATTTAAAAGTTCACCAATTTTCCTTTTCTACCTGCTCTGTAGATGTTTACCGTACATATGATCTGCGTTATTAGGTTACATAGATTGTGTCTGTAATTGTGACTTGTATAACAGGTCACATTTTATCAGTAATCAATGCGAATATCTAGCTAATTCACCCAGACTCAGGTATACAGATATCTTTTGTACATCTTGAAAAGTCAATAGTGTTTATAGGCTCACCTGTATACAGCCCTATACATCTATTAAGTCTATGCTCATATGAAGTGTATACAGTCTCCGTCATTCCTCCTAATCAGCAGAAGTATGATCATATAAAGAATATACTAAAGTTCACTTACCAGGATCTGAGCACTGCTCATACATTGAGCCAAAGTGAGTAAGACAGCAGGTAAGCCGAAATATAATAAGTGATGAAGGAACAGGAAGGTGGAGTTGTAACACCTGGAGCTGGTTAACAATTATTGTCAGCTCAGGAGATATTTAAAGTGTACTTGTCATATAAAAAACACCAGCAGATATATAGGAAATGCTTGCCTTATGTATGCTGTCTGATTTTAATAATACAGCTCCAGTGTCCCGTAGTGCTGCTCATGCTTCTGCTTGTCCCTTTAAGCTGGTGGGCCGAGCCTTTTTTTATAAATGACATTTGCCTTAAGCCAGAAGATCAGTTAGTTTATTCAGCTGCAGCAGTGCGCAGGGGCGTGTACAGGGGCGTGTACGGCTGCTGGCCAATCAGCATTCATCTACAATAGGCCCGCCTGTGCAGAGCAGAGGACAACTGACATCACTTCCTGCATTAAAGTGACACTGTTACATGCTCATCTGAACAGGCCCCTCTTTATCCAGAGCTAAGAGGGGGTTTCCTGTGCAAGGTCCATCAGTAATAACCAAATCATCAAATAAAAGTGAACGACATTCATTACTAGGTCCTGTTTGTTGTCTTCCACAGACTTCCAGACTCCCTTATTTGTTAGGGGAAAAAAATGACGTTTAAGTCTTGCAAATCTGTTAATATCCATTAATGTTTCAAGTAAATCAATTTTATTTTTAGGAACGAAACTTAGTCCTCTGGAAATTACATTGAAATGTTCTTTGATCAAGGGCAAAGAGGATAAATTAACACCGCTGTCACTTTGTGGCAGATTTACCAGGCTATTGTCTTTGGAGTTTGTTTGATCTAATTGTTTGATTTCCTTTTCATATAATTGTTCCCATAATTGTGGACAAGCACAGTGTGGTGTTTGTGCTTACACTTAGGCCTTTTTCCACACGTTCTGTGTTTCATAGACAATACGGATTTGGAAGGCCTGTAGTCGAATTTCCCCCCTGTTTCTCTGCTCCAAGCCAGTGGCGTAGCTACCATAGAGGCAGGGAAGGCGGTTGCTATGGGGCCCATGGAGGGAGGGGGCCCAGGGAAGATAAGAGCCTCCTTGTTTACTGCAGTCTGTAAGTGGCCCAGTGTTCTCTAACATGCTGCAAAACAAAAAAAGGGTTAATACAGAAGACAATTAGCTCTTTGCCTGACTACTCTGATAACCTCTGACCTCTCTTCTCTGAGTTCCTGCAGAGGTCAGGGGTTATCAGTGCAGGAGTAGCAAGAAGAGAGCTAATTGTCTTCTATATTAACCCTCTTTTGTGTTGCAGCATGTAAGAGAACACTGGATCACTTACACACTGCAGTAAATAAAGGGTTAAGCAAAAGGTAGTCTGCTCCTGCACCTATTATATAACCATAGGATTCTCCCTCCACAAGAGAATTTTTTTTTGCCCACATCACCGAGTATGTGTGTGTGTGTGTATATATATATATATATATATATATATATATATATATATATATATATATACACACACACACACACACACACACACACACGTGTGTAGGGCAGGGGGGGGGGGCATACAGTTTTTTGCGATAGGGCCCCATGAATCCTAGCTACGCCCCTGCTCCAAGCATTATTTTGGAGATGCTGCCGTGTGCAGGGGGAAGGGGGCAGGATTCCACTACAGGCCTTCCACATCTGTGTTTTACGTGAAAAGACGTACACTTACAGTACCCACACTAGTACAACCCAAATGCATGATTTAACCTCACATTATTTACATCCCTGAGCTGCAAACTATAACACGTGGGCTGCACCTTTACATACATTGAGGGTGCCTTCACACACACCGGATCCGCAGCAGATTTCACACTGCAAATTCCATGCTGCAAATTTGCAGCGAAATCCACTGCAGACCCAGTGCCTGTTCATCCCTATGGGAATACATACTCGCAGGGGAAATGACATCCGGCCTGAGCATACATCACCTGCTCCCTGCTCCAGCTTGCTCTGGGGGTTCTCAGCTGGACGTCCCGCTCAGCCAATCTGTGTCTGCGGTGGGGCAGTGCACTGATTGGCCGAGCAGAACGAGAAGATGCCAGGAACCCCCGAAGCAAGCCGGAGCAGGGAACAGGTGATGTATGCGCCGGCCGGTGGGAGGTTAACTTACATGTGGTGTACCCACCGTGCGGTATGATATCGGTGGGACGGACGGTCACTTGCTAGGTGTTGTAGTGTGACACCACTCCGGTGGTGGATGACCGAGATACAGACGGACTTTATTATGTTGTCACGTGACGCCAGTGCCTGGTGGGCACACAGGTGTGGTGGCACGCCTGCTTTTAGTTGATAAGGCCGGGTGTACCCTTTTCCCCTGTGGTCAGTGGCGCCGCAATGATGAGGCGACCTGAGTCGTCTGCCTCAGGCGGCGCCACCAGCTGTCTTCATGGGGGCGGCATGCAGTGGCAGATTATAATATGGGCGGTTCGGGCGGCCGCCCACATTATAATCCGCCACTGATTGTACCATGTACTGGAGACCCCCGCGACCGGACAGCATCTGTAATTAGATGCTGGGAGCGGGGGAGACTGTATTCATAAGCGCCGCGCTGTAATGAATCAGCCGCGCGGTGCTGTTACTACAGCGCGGTGCTTATGAATACAGTCTCCCCCGCTCCCAGCATCTAATTACAGATGCTGTCCGGGCGCGGGGGTCTCCGAAACCGGCATTCCACGTCCGTGATCCGTCAGGATCACGGAACGTGGGAATGTAGCCTTAGTCCCCCGGCTGATGTGCGGCTGCCGGGGGTGTCCCACCCTGTCCCCGGCAGAGCGCGCATCAGAGAGCTCCCCATGCGCCGGAAGTCACAGCCACAGGCGCACGGGGAGCTCTCTGATGCGCGCGCTGCCGGGGACAGGATGGGACACCCCCAGCAGCCGCACATCAGCCGGGACCAGACCAGAGAGGCTCGACAGGGGAACGGAGGGTAGGTGAGTTATGTGCTGTTTTTTGTTTTATCTGCTGTGCAGGGGGGGGGGGGGGGGGGGGGAACCATCTATAAGGGAGGGGGGAGAGGGAAGAGGGGGACCATCTATAAGGGAGGGGGGAGAGGGGGACCATCTATAAGGGGGGGGAAGAGGGGGACCATCTATAAGGGGGGGAAGAGGGGGACCATCTATAAGGGAGGGGGGAGAGGGGGACCATCTATAAGGGGGGTAAAGAGGGGGACCATCTATAAGGGAGGGGGGAAAGAGGGGGACCATCTATAAGGGGGGGACCATCTATAAGGGAGGGGGAAGAGGGGGACCATCTATAAGGGGGGGGAGAAGAGGGGGACCATCTATAAGGGGGGGGGGGGGAGAGGAGGACCATCTATAAGGGAGGGGGGAAAGAGGGGGACCATCTATAAGGGAGGGGGGAGAGGGGGACCATCTATAAGGGAGAGGGGACCATCTATTAAGGGGGGAAGAGGGGGACCATCTATAAGGGGGGGGGAAGAGGGGGACCATCTATAAGGGGGGGGGGAAGAGGGGGACCATCTATAAGGGGGAAAGAGGGGGACCATCTATAAGGGAGGGGAAAGAGGGGGACCATCTATAAGGGAGGGGGGAAGAGGGGGACCATCTCCTAAAAGATCAGCACCCTCCTCTCCTGACATCCTCTGTGCTGCTGGGACTTCTCCTATAGGATTAGCACCCTCCTCTCCTGACATCCTCTGTGCTGCTGGGACCTCTCCTATAGGATTAGCCCCCTCCTCTCCTGACATCCTCTGTGCTGCTGGGACCTCCCCTATAAGCTCAGCCCCCTCCTCTCCTGACATCCTCTGTGCAGCAAGGGACCAAACATTATGTTTATTGGGGACAGCAGTTGGGGGGGGCAGTAGTGGATTATAATGTGGGCGGATTGACAGGGGGGGGCCTCATTCTATAGTTCGCCTCGGGCAGCAGAGAGGCTAGAATCACCCCTGCCTGTGGTCAGTGTCCTGCCGGGTTGCTATCAAGTCCCTTGGGATAATGTCACAGATAATGTAGTGACGGATGGCCAGAGCGGTGTAATGACCCTCCCAGATAGTAGGGAATTGTTCTAAGGTTGCGGTGTATATGCTGTGCAGGTGGTGACGAATGACCACAGACTCTGAGATAACGCTGAGTTGGTTTACTACTTGTAAATGTGCAGCAGGTAATACAGAAGATCTTTGATATACACTTAACAAAAGTTCCAATACAGACTTGAACATAAGACAACCAGATCTGTGAGATAAGTGCTGAGTAGGAGATAGTTGTGTTGATAGAGTTGTGCTGAGGTAGAGTAGCAGAGAGGAGGATGCTGTGAGAGCCTCAACCCATGTAGAAATTTGCTCTGCTGGGATGTTGGAGGATACAATAAAAGAATACTTGTAGTAGAAGAAGAACACCTGTGCCTTTGTATTGACCTTTGATTTCAGTCTTCACACCACCTTATGCCCACTAGCGTTGGCCGAACCGTACTAATGGGTGACACAGGTCCCAGACCTTGTTACCTGGGTTGAGCGGAATGCTGAGCATTCCCTGCTGAAACCCACGCTGTGAGATGCAATTCATAGGCTTACTGCAACTTTGCTCCATCTGGATCAGTTCTTAGCTCTGTGGCTCTATAGTGGATACTGTCCTGCTCTGTGACTTCTCCTTGTCCACGGCATGGGTTGAGGTAATCTTTTGGCTGGTCCTCTCCTAAGAGGTTTAACACTGCATAGTGCTTTGTATGGGGACTTGGGAGAAAGTTGGTGACAGTGTGCGGTCCTGCGTCCTACCCATGCAGGGCACTGGCTAAGACTGAACTACCTGGACCTGGCAGAGGGCCGGGGCCCGGATAAGACTGCTGTGGAGAGCTCTCTAGCTTGCATCCTTTCTCCACACCGTCCCAAATGGAAAGCTCTTGCTTCTTCCCCACCCAAGGGACTAACTTCCTCTACAGCGTGTAGGGTGCACTGTGATTGGGTGAAAAGAGTGCAACAGAAGAGAAGAGAGAAGAGGGGATAGGAGAGAAGAAAGCAGAAATCCTACTGGTTCACTGATTCTGGTACATACAAACACAATAACCCTTTACGATCCTTCAGCTATTCAGCTTCCATACATCAATACATAATACAGTGACATCTACAGTCATGGCCAAAAGTTTTGAGAATGATACAAATATTAATTTTTAGAAAGTCTACTGCTTCAGTTTTTAAAATGGCAATTTGCATATACTCCAGAATGTTATAAAGAGTGATCAGCTTACCAGCAATTACTTGCAAAGTCAATATTTGCCTAGAAAATGAACTTTATCCCCCAAAACACATTTCAACATCATTGCAGCCCTGCCTTAAAAGGACCAGCTAACATCGTTTCAATGATTACTCCATTAACACAGGTGTGTGTGTCATGATTAAGTAAGAATGTCACCACTGGACACTGGTGCTGGTGCTTGGCATCATTGTTTCTCTTCTGTTAACCATGGTTATCTCTATAGAAACACGTGCAGTCATCATTGCACTGCACAAAAATGGCCTAACAGGGAAGAGTATCGCAGCTAGAAAGATTGCACCTCAGTCAGCAATCTATCGCATCATCAAGAACTTCAAGGAGAGAGGTTCCATTGTTGCCAAAAGGGCTCCAGGGCGCCCAAGAAAGACCAGCAAGCGCCAGGACCGTCTCTTAAAAATGTTTTGGCTGATCGGGCTACCAACAGTGCACAGCTTGCTCGGAAATGGCAGCAGGCAGGTGTGAGTGCATTTGCACATTTGCACTGTGCACTGTGAGGCGGGGACTCTTGGAGCAAGGCCTGGTCTCAAGGAGGGCAGCAAAGAAGCCACTTCTCTCCAGAAAAAACATCAGGGACAGACTGATATTCTGCAAAAGGTCCAGGGAGTGGACTGCTGAGGACTGGGGGAAAGTCATTTTCTCTGATGAATCCCCTTTCCGGTTGTTTGGGACATCAGGAAAACCGCTTATTCGGAGAAGACGAGGTGAGCGCTACCACCAGTCTTGTCTCATGCTAACTGTAAAGCATCCTGAAACCATTCATGTGTGGGGTTGCTTCTCAGCCAAGGGAATTGTCTCTCTCGCAGTCTTGCCTAAAAACACAGCCATGAAAAAAGGATGGTACCAGAATGTCCTCCAAGAGCAACTTCTCCCAACCGTCCAAGAGCAGTTTGGCCATCAACAATGCCTTTCTCAGCATGATGGAGCACCTTGCCATAAAGCAACTAAATGGCTTAGGGAACAAAACATAGAGATTTTGGGTCCATGGCCTGAAAACTCCCCAGATCTTAATCCCATTGAGAACTTGTGGTCAATCATCAAGAGACGGGTGGACAAACAAAAACCAACAAATTCTGGCAAAATGCAGGCATTGATTGTGCAAGAATGGACTGCTATCAGTCAGGATTTAGTCCAGAAGTTGATTGAGAGCAGCCAGGGAGAATTGCAGAGGTCCGGAAGAAGAAGGGTCAACACTGCAAATATTGACTTGCTGCATTAACTCATTCTAACTGTCAATATAAACTTTTGTTACTCATAATATGATTGCAATTATATTTCTGTATGTGATAAAAACATCTGACAATCACACATAAAAACCAGAGGGCAGCAGATCATGTGAAAATATAATATTTGTGTCATTCTCAAAACTTTTGGCCATGATTCTAATGGTCAACTCTTAAAGGAGAAGTCCGGCCAAAATTATTTTTTTTATATGTTATTACTTATGGAAAGTTATTAAATTTTCTAATGTACATTAATTATGGGAAATGCTCATATACTGCTATTTCCCTTAATTTAGTGTATCAGGAAGTGTTAGAATTATCTCTGAAGCAGTGACGTCACGACAAAAGGTGTAATTCCTATGGAGTGTCCAGCAGGGGGCGCTCTCTATATAGAAGTCAATGAGTACCATTGAGTTCTATATATAGTGCGCCCCTGCTGGACACTCCCTAGGAATTACAGTGTATGTAATGTAATGTTATGCACTGTACTTTTGTGACTTCATAAATACATTTATGGAATACTTTGGGGAGCAAGTATTCCAGCGGCCGGCCGGATAGTGAGGAGCAGCACTGGCGGCGGGGAATCAGCGGCGCGATAGTAAATTTGAAGCCGGGAGGAGGAGGGGGAGCGGCGGGGGGCATGAAAAGCAGCGCCTGTGTGAGCGGCGGTGGCGAAGCGGGCGGTGATAGGGATAGCAAAAGGTACTACTCCCCCATTATCTGCAGATAATGGGGAAGTAGTACTTTGTATATGTTCCCAGCACCCAGCAGGGAGGGGGGAGGTAGATGGCACCTCTCTCCATCCCTGCTCGGTGCCCAGCAAATGTATTCATTGAATACATTTATGGGATCACTTGCTCCCCAAAGTATTCCATAAATGTATTCATGAAGTCACAAAAGTACAGTGCATAACATTACATTACATACACTGTAATTCCTAGGGAGTATCCAGCAGGGGCGCACTATATATAGAAGTCAATGGTACTCATTGACTTCTATATAGAGAGCGCCCCCTGCTGGACACTCCATAGGAATTACACCTTTCGTCGTGACGTCACTGCTTCAGAGATAATTCTAACACTTCCTGATACACTAAATTAAGGGAAATAGCAGTATATGAGCATTTCCCATAATTAATGTACATTAGAAAATTAAATAACTTTCCATAAGTAATAACATATAAAAAAATAATTTTGGCCGGACTTCTCCTTTAATACTATTTTTACTACAATAAGACCACAAAAAGTACAGACTTTTGCGTAGGGTGTGAATAATAGTAACTCCCCTAGTGGGACACCGCATACATACTCGCGTATGTATTCTCATAGGGATGAACTGGCACTGGATCCACAGTGGATTTCGCAGTGTGAAATTCGCTGCAGATCCGGTGTGTGTGAAGGCAACCTTTAGCAGAGACTGAAACAGGTTTATTTTGAGCCGTATCCTGTCTTTCTAGCTGCTTCCGGTCCATAATTAAAAGTTTTTAAGCCAATCTATATCCAACATGGTGCCGGCCAAAAAACTACATCTCCCATCATGCAATGCTTATGCCTGATTGGTCCATGATGTAGCAGAGCTGATATCCACAAGATATAGTAGAGTTGAGGTAGTGAAGTTGCAGAGTTGAGAAAGCAAGATAGAGTTAAGGAAGCGACATAGCAGAGTTGAGGCAGCGACATAGAGTTGAGGTATTGAATAGCAGAGTTGAGGTAGGGAGATAGCAGAATTGCAGTTACATAGCAGAGTTGAGGCAGTTACATAGCAGAGTTGAGTAGTGAAATAGCAGAATTGAGGTAGTGAGAAAGCAGAGTTGAGGCAGTGAGAAAGCAGAGTTGAGGCAGTTACATAGCAGAGTTGAGGCAGTTACATAGCAGAGTTGAGGTAGTGAAATAGCAGAGTTGAGTTCTACCTCACTAACTCAACCCTGCTATTTCACTACCTTAACTCTTCTACCTCACTAAGAGTTGAGTTAGTGAGGTAGAAGAGTTCAGGCAGGGGGTCAAAGGGTTATTCGGGGGGGTGCTGTGTGAGGTGAGTGCTGGGGGGGAGATGCGTGGGGGAGATGCCATGGAAGAGCACCGGGGGAGGTTCACAGTGCGTGGGGGTGGGGTTTTAGTTCTGGGGGTGCCACAGTAGAGCGCTGGGGGGGATTGACAGTGCGGGGGGGCGGTTGCCGGGTGAGCGCTGGGGGACGAGGTCTCAGTTTAGGGGGTGCCGCAGGAGAGCACTGGGGGGGATTCACAGTGCGGGGGAGGTGTCGGGTGAGCAACGGGGGGAAGTAGCCAAAATAGTTACTTTAACATGTGACTTACCTGAAATCTTTGATTGGCCGTCTGTCAGGATCGGAAGGTACAAACACGACAAGACAGTGGGCCCTAGGTCTGTACCCACCCACTGTCCCTACCTGCTTGCCTCGATCGGCCCTAGGCGGCCGTGGACAACCACATAGACGTTCCCTACGCTGATTACGTGCACACAGAACGAGATGGACGAACATACATACAGTAAGAATAGTCTACAATCCGGGTCAAAACCAAAACAGGCAAAGTACAAAATCAGCAGGCAAAGGGATCGTCAAATAGTCAAGCAGAAGGTCAGATAACAAATCGAGTCAAACAGAGGGATTAGGAAAGAGGTTCGCAGGAATAGACAGGGAAGCAGGAGCCAGGAGTTAACCTAATTAACCAGCACTGAAACTCTGCCTTAGCTTTGCTTTATACTGAGCAAGAGCCCGGTCCGGATCCTCATTGGACCGGCGCTCTGATCCTCCAGGCTGCAGACAGGCAGAGAAACCAGTCAATCACAGAGTTCAGACAGGTGTAAAATCAAGTCCAGAAGCTCCTCAGCTTAACTCCTGCAAAGCCAGAAGCTGAGAAGCAATTGGGTGTGGCACACAAAAGCAAAACACCAGGCCCAGTTCAGACCAGGCTACTGCAGATTCCTGACAGTACCCCCCCTCTTATGAGGGGCCTCAGGACCCTTATTGAACGGACCTGGCTTAGACGGATTACGTGCAAGAAATTGTCGAACTAGGCGAGGAGCATGCATGTCCCTAGCAGCAACCCATGTACGTTCTTCCGGGCCGAAGCCCTTCCAATGGACCAGATACTGCAATGAGCCCTGTACCCAACAGGAGTTTAAAATCTTTTCAACCTTATATTCCAACTCACCCTGAATGATGAGCGGAGCAGGTGGAGGCGACAGGGTCACTGGTGGAACGTACCTTTTTAACAGAGCTTTATGGAGAACATTGTGAATATGGAGTGATACAGGCAATTTTAATCTAAAAGTCACAGGATTAATTATTTCTACAATGGTATAGGGACCAATATACTTGGGTGCTAGTTTGCCGGATTGTAAACTTCTTGGGCTTTAACTAAGCTCTGGTGAGCTTAGGCCCAAACTGTGCACAGTTTAGAGAACAGAGCTTCGGCTGAGGGGTTAACTGATTCCGCAGAGTGAGTGGAAGAGTACCTAGGGTTAAAACCATAGTTGCAAAAGAATGGTGACATTTTAATAGAACGTTGCTCCTGATTGTTTAATGCGAACTCTGCCAATGAAATAAAGTCTCTCCATTTATCCTGGGCATCAGCCACAAAACACCTTAGAAATTGCTCGAGAGATTGATTTATCCTCTCAGTCTGCCCATTAGTCTGCGGGTGGAAGGCAGGGGAGAAGGACAACGAGACACCCAATCTACCACAGAACTCCCTCCAGAACTTTGCCACAAACTGAACACCTCTGTCGGAGACAATGTTCTCTGGGACACCATGTAAACGTAGAATGTGGTTGATAAACAGTGTGGCTAGGGTACGAGCATTAGGGAGTTTACACAGAGGGATAAGATGGCACATCTTAGAAAACCTATCCACCACCACCCAAATTACCGTCTTCCCCTTGGACAGTGGTAGGTCTGTGATAAAATCCATAGAAATGTGTGTCCAAGGTCTCGTGGGCACTGGCAGAGGGTGTAACAGACCTTCCGGTGGCCTACGAGGGACCTTAGGATTGAGCACAAGTCTCACAAGCATCAACAAAATATTTCACGTCTCGAGCCCAGGACGGCCATCAGTAGTGGCGTGAGAGCAAATACTTAGTCCCCGCCACCCCCGGGTGACCAGCTAACACAGAACTATGAATATCCTCCAAGACCCAGAGGCGTAGATTTGGGGATACAAATAGGAGGGATTCTGGAGTATTACGGGGTGCCAGGGTCTGAGACTCCGCGATCTGCGTTACCAAGTCTGGTTGTAGGACTGACACAACAACACCGGGGCTCAGTATAGTATCAGGCTGGTTCCTAGGAGAACTCTCAATGTCAAAGCTGCACGACAAGGCGTCAGCTTTGATGTTTTTGGAACCAGGCCGATAAGTAATTTCGAAGTTGAACCAAGTGAAAAACAAGGCCCATCAAGCTTGACGTGGAGTGAGACATTTTGCACTGTCAAGGTATACCAGATTCTTATGGTCGGTAAGCACTACCACCTTTTGTTTAGCACCTTCTAGGAAATGCCTCCATTCATCAAAAGCCATCTTTATGGCTAGTAACTCCCGGTTGCCGATATCGTAGTTACACTCTGCTGGAGAGAACTTCCTAGAAAAAAATGCAACAGGACGGAGGTTAGTAAGAGCAGCTGACCCTTGAGATAAGACCGCTCCCACTCCTACCTCCGATGCGTCAACCTCCACAACAAAAGGACGCTCAAAGTCGGGTTGTGCCAGCACTGGAGCCTCTAAGAAACAACGCCGCAGTTTTTTGAATGCCTGAATAGCTTCCCAGGACCAGTTAACCAGATCCGCTCCCTTCTTAGTCAGATCCGTGAGGGGTTTAGCTATAAGGGAGAACCCCTTAATGAATTTCCTATAGTAATTTACGAATCCCAGAAATCTCTGCAGTACTTTGAGACTATTGGGTCGCTCCCAGTTTTCAATGGCCACTACTTTAAGCGGATCCATCCCAAACAAATTTGGGGTTATACGATACCCCAGAAATGAGACCTCCTGGATCCCGAACTGGCATTTCGACAATTTGGCATACAGATTATTCTGTCTTAGAAGCTCCATAACAGTCCGGACATGCCTAATATGAGAAGCCCAGTCAGGAGAAAAAATCAAAATGTCATCTAGATAAACAACAAGAAAATATCCTTGATGCTCACGAAAAATGTCATTTACAAAGTGTTGGAAAACCGCTGGGCCATTACATAACCCAAAGGGCATAACCAGAAATTCAAAATGGCCCTCTTGGGTTTTGAAGGCGGTCTTCCACTCATCCCCTTCCCGGATTCTGATTAAGTTATATGCTCCCCGTAAGTCCACCTTGGAAAACCATTTAGCTCCCACTATCTGGTTGAACAAATCCGGGATGAGGGGTAGCGGGTGCTGGTTCTTGACCGTAATTTTATTTAATTCTCTGTAGTCAATACAGGGCCGAAGCCCTCCGTCTTTTTTGCCTACAAAAAAGAACCCCTCCCCCTAAGGAGAGGAGGAAGGACAAATATGACCCTTACGAAGACTATCCTTTATATATTCCCGCATAGCCTTCCTCTCAGGACAGGACAGGTTAAAAATACGTCCAATAGGAAATTTGACACCGGGGAGTAAATCAATTGAACAGTCATACGGCCTATGAGGAGGTTATACCTCCACTGCCTTCTCGTCAAATACATCCGCATAATCTGACAGAAATTCTAGAATCTTCCCCTGCCCAGGGGACCACTCGGCAAGAGACACAGGAATACAATAGGAAATACATTCAGGATCCCACCTAACAAGCTCCCTGCCAGACCAATCAAACACAGGGTTATGTACCTCCAGCCAGGGTAATCCCAGAATCACATCAGAAGATAAATTATGCATAAGAAGAAAATCCAGATTTTCAACATGAACAGACCCCACCTTGACTTCTAGATGGGGGGTAATATACCGTACGTCCCCTTGGGCAAAGGGAGCAGAGTCAGCCCCAGTAATATTCACTGGGCACCTGAGCCGCAGGGGACATGCCTCTAAACCTGTCAACTGTCTGCAAGTCGGGAGAGTCAGGTGACAGGGAGAATGCCCATTCCTGAGGGGGCCCCTGGAGAAGGGACATAACTATGCCCACTCTCTGAGCCTCGTCTCCAGAGGAGCAAGGACGCAGCCTGAAAAACAGATTACAACCCTCTCGGAAGGTGCGGAAACTTCTCCTGTCCCCCTTGAATTTCTCTGGGAGCTGAACTGGAGGCTCAGGAGGTACCGGGGAGGTCATAGTAAACTGTCGGGGGGCCGTCTCCTGCTCTTGGACCCTTTCAGCCAGCTCCTGCACCATGGTGTTGAGCTGCTGCACGTGGTCCACTATGGCGGTCATGGCATCCATGGTGACCGTGAGGCAAAACCAGTTTGGCTGGTTAATCTGTCAGGATCGGAAGGTACAAACACGACAAGACAGTGGGCCCTAGGTCTGTACCCACCCACTGTCCCTACCTGCTTGCCTCGATCGGCCCTAGGCGGCCGTGGACAACCACATAGACGTTCCCTATGCTGATTACGTGCACACAGAACGAGACGGACGAACATACATACAGTAAGAATAGTCTACAAGCCGGGTCAAAACCAAAACAGGCAGCAAAGTACAAAATCAGCAGGCAAAGGGATCGTCAGAAGGTCAGATAACAAGTCGAGTCAAACAGAGGGATTAGGAAAGGGGTTCGCAGGAATAGACAGGGAAGCTGGAGCCAGGAGTTAACCTAAATAGCCAGCACTGGAACTCTGCCTTAGCTTTGCTTTATACTGAGCAAGAGCCCGGTCCGGATCCTCATTGGACCGGCGCTCTGATCCTCCAGGCTGCAGACAGGCAGAGAAACCAGTCAATCACAGAGACCAGACAGGTGTAAAATCAAGTCCAGAAGCTCCTCAGCTTAACTCCTGCAAAGCCAGAAGCTGAGAAGCAATCGGGTGTGGCACACAAAAGCAAAACACCAGGCCCAGTTCAGACCAGGCTACTGCAGATTCCTGACACCGTCTTTTGCTTTTTAACTTTTGAACACCTGTGTAGCTCTAGACATGATTGAGTGGGCATGCGCAAAACACGTCATCTAGCTACTGTGTAACCTCTAGTGCATTTTTATCCTTCGTGATGAAATAAAAGCCTAATTTTTAACCACATTTTTTGGACGTGCTGGATCCAAACCTTTTTTATCTCTCTACCTTGAATGTGGGCTGGAAACCTAGAAACCGTGCATCCTCTTCATGAAATTGGCCCTGGAGCTGAACGGTTGAGCCGACACACAATTCATTTTTCTTATTTAAATAAAGTTATAAGGGGAAATTTATCAAACTGGTGTGAATTAGTCTTAGAAGATTGTCTTAGTTGCCCCTACCAACCAATCAGAATCCACTTTACATTCCTCTCAGATTCTTTGAAAAATGAAAGGTAGAATCTGATTGGTTGCTAGGGGCAACTAAGACAATTCTACTTTACACCAGTTTGATAAATATCCCCCATAGTTTTTTTAATTAGTTTTTTAGGTTTTACTACCATGTTTCCCCCGAAAATAAGACAGTGCCTTATATTTTTTTTCTCAAAAACAGGCACTATGTCTTATTTTCAGGGGATGTCTTATATTTTCTCCCGCAACCTCCCCCAAATACTCACCCTGGGACCAAGAGCGCATCAGCAGCAGGAAGTGGCGGCAGGATGTGCATCAGGTATGCGGCTGGGCATGCGGCATGTGCATCAGGTATGCTGTGGGACATACGTCAAGTGTGCAGCGGGACATACGGAAACATGGGGAGGACGTGGGGGCCATGGACCAGTATGCCTGTGGTGCCGGCTATGAAGATCCACAAGGGGATTAGGTTCTGGGTGGCAACGGGTGGAGTCATCACATTCCAACACCCATAACTTTTTAATTTTTTTTTTCTTTGACAAAGCTGGGTGGGGATTGTTTTTTTTAACTTCCGGTACATACAACTTTTTCATTGCTCTCTTTCCTGCTTTGAGGCAGTTTAACAAAATACTGCAATGTGAATAAGCATCAATCTGCGTTTTGTGTGTCCCCATTGTAGAAACCTTTCACACATACAGTAATGGCAGAGGCGCTCACCAGCAGGTAACTACCATCTCACTCACACATTATACTCAGCTCATCTCTGTCCCGTCCCATGTGTGAGCAAAGCATTTCTTCTCCTCTGCTATTCTTGGATCTGGTGTATGCTTCTTTCCTCTTCCTTACAGCATCTTCTTTTGGCCCTAATATCCCTTTTGGTTAGAGTTTAGTTAGTATTTTGTCGATAATGTGAGCTAGTCAAATATTCTTACAATGTGATGGCCACTTTCATGAGCACCACCAGGGGGCAGTAGATACTATGCAGGTTCATGTGAGTAAGCCTCCTAGACGTGGGGACTGGCATTAAAAGTTACTAAAGCCCCAATTACACAGGGCGATGGAGAGAAGCAAACAAGCGCTGTCAGCGTTCTTTGCTCGCTGGCAGCACTATTACCACATCGGCAGCAAGCAGGTGAGTATGGGTGGGGGGGGGGCGCAGGGAGCTGCGGTGGGGCTGTCCGGGTGATCGCTTGATTGTCTGGGCAGCCCATAGCGTATAGCGGTGGTCTGCTGCCGCTGCTCCTATTCCCCGAAGCGGCGTCAGCCGATCGCTGCTATATTAGTTGTTTGTCTTTCAACATGTTGAAAGACAAATGACAGCAACGATCATCCGACATTAACGTCCGTAACGGCCGATAATCGTTTTGTATAATAGAGCCTTAAAGCAGGAAAGTATATTGGATCTTTCTATATATATTGTTTCTAGTGTGAATATTTATGTATTTTGCATTCTGTACATTTTTATGCTTCCATGTGGCTATGTATGTGTTTTCCATCACATGATGCAATGAAGAATATTCCTGGCCCCTTACTGGCCATTTATCATTGCATAGCATACATACAAAATCTGGGTTTAAACATTTGTGTTTGCTGAATCTTCTGGACATATATATATATATATATATATATATATATATATATATATATATATACATACATATATATATATATATATACATATATATATATATAAAATAAAATTTACATTTGTATCCTGCGCTCCCCACTGAAGTCAATGGTGAAATCCACTATATGATTGCCCTTGTGAATACAAACCATACACTGCCTATGTTCTGTAGTAAATCATGAATTACTCTTAAAAAAAAAAGACAAGAAAATGATGTTTTCTGCTAGAATAAGAAGCAGGATTACACTTTAGAATAACATGCAGTTTGGATAAAGAATCTCTTTTTTTCTTAGCCCCATCTTGTGGTGATATGTGGAATTGCACAGTTTTTAGCCATACTTGCATTGTACATTGTTTCACCTAGTGGTGCACTGTAACAAGAGTAACTATGCTACTCCAAAATAATCAAAAAAAATTAATTTCTCCATTTTTTTAAACAATAATCAGCTGTTTTATGTATATGGCTCCGGTGCATTCCTATGTTGATGCATTTGATGCTCCTTAATTACAAACTAGAAACAAACATTGTGTTAAATGGACTGGACAGGATTGAAAGAACATGTAGTGTGAAATGTAATGTTCAGACAATAATACATGTGCTTGGAGGTGAGCCCAGACAGTGGACGGGAGAAGGGTTTTTCCATGGAGGAAACTCCCCAACTAACTGGAAAAGTACAAAGGATGGTTGAGAGATCGTCAGTGGTTTATATTAGTAGAGTATTCTGAGCTTTGCCTTGCTTTAGATGTGTATTTTTAATTTAATAATTTTTTTTATGTATACTTTTTCCTCTTTATTTTTATTTATTTATTATCTATTTATTGTAATTTATTTATTTTATTTTTCTCTCTTCCTTCTAGCAGGGGGTAGAGTAATAAGATAATAAAAAAGGAGTTGGCTGGGGCTGCGACAGATCCCTTCTCAGGTAGGAACGGAGCTATATGGATGTTTGCTTCTGGAAATATATTAATGAATTAATACAGAAAATACCATTTTTATGTGTTTGGTATAAAATGAAAAATAAAGATTTACAAAATAAAATGTTCAGACAATCCTTATACATAGATCCACATAACCTGCATGCAAGTGATGGTGATTATAATTATGGTGACTAGATGATGATCCCTGATGATCCCACAATTAAGTGGGGAAACACGTTGGGACTGACTAATCTCCCTATCAGCTAGAAAGCCTTTATGTGGATTTTGTAACGTAAGCTGTAAGCAATGTAACAGCTCTACTTGTTTAGAAGGTCAGCCCCATATTGTAACGGCTGCACTTAATATACAACATAGTGTCATGTACGTGGAAAACATTAATGGGTGCAGAGAATCACGTTAAATGCTAACTTTTATTAGATATATGTTAAAACCAATCTTATATACAAATTCTACAACGATTCCCCATCCCTGTTCTACAACAAAACCACTTTAATGCAAATGTACCATCATCACTACTAAACATTTTCTTTTTACAGTACCTGCTCGGTGCCAGGATCCCAGTGGCTCAGTCCTTTTCTCAAAACACAGCCTGGTTCCAGCACTCGGCGCTGTTTTCGGCTTGAGAACTGGCCTGTCTCAGAGCACTGGGGGCAGGCCCAGTGTGAAAATAACCCCTCCCCTCAATGGAGGGCATCAGTGAGCGGAGGGGTTATCACAAGCTTTACAAAGTACAAGACTACAACTACAACTATCGTTAAAGAAAGTCCAACTCCAGAAATGGGGCTGATCGGTACAAGCTCACTAATACAAGGCTTTATGGTGGACTGTTTTGAGTCGTGCACAGCATATAGAGTCCACCTGCATTGATCTACAGGACTCTATTCTTTCCAATGTAGGTGATGACAGAATCTTTTCACATATTTTTCTAGTATATTCTTTGAATCTTTTGTGGTATATACAGTATTTGACCATGTTCACACGGCGTTAGACACCGGCCGTTCCATGACCCGGCCGGGTCACAGAACGGCCGGTGTCAGAGAAGATTATCCCAGACGGTACTGCGCGGCCGCATCCAAATTGCCCGCTGCACACAATGGAGTGTGCGGCTCCGGCTGAACGCTCCATTGTGTGCAGTGGGGAATTCGGAACTGGCAGGTTCTCTGCGGTGGCTATTCAATGAATAGCGGCCTTAGAAAACTGACATGTCAGTTTTTTGCGGTGCCGCTAGAAATCCCGGCCAGAGTATATACTTTGTGTCTAAACTCCATCCGGGATTCCATAGACGGCAGCGCTACGTAAGTTCCATAGTAATCACGGCAACAACGGCCGTGATTATTACGAAACTTACGAAGTGTGAACATAGCCTTTTCCTGCATATAAGACTACCTTTTAACCCAGGAAAATCTTTTCAAAAGTCAGGGGTCATCTTATAGGGCGGGTGCTAAAAAACTTTGGAACCGGACTGGAGAATCTGTGGTTGCCGCATACAGTGGGGGGAGCTCATAAATGTCTGCATCCCTGCCGTAAGAGGCGACCGTATGTATGAAGGGCAGGGTATAATAAAAAGAGAGACGGTAGAGTGGTGATGTGCCCAAAAACACACACCTCTTTCACCCGTCCGCCCACCCCTGTATCCCACTGGTATTTACTGCACCTCCTTCTCTGCCTCTCAGATCTTGCTGATGTCTGATGTTTTTTATAGATTTTTATTTGGTGTGTGCAGGGCTGATCCTGGGGTCTCTGCCGCCTAAGGGGAAACCTCAGGCGGCCGCCCCCTCACTAGCAGCCCCCCGCCCCCCACCCTGCCCCCGTCCGGATTAAGCCAAATACAACAACGCGCACCAGCCACCCCCCATAACCAACTACCACCACAACCTAACACCCCCCCCCCCCCCCCCCGCCGCTCTCCGGCCCTGCAGCCGCTCACCTGTCCTGCTGTCCCGTCGCCAACGCTCCATGCTGTCCCCAGCCGCGATCCCGCACCATCAGTCAGCAGCTGTCATCGCCACCGTCCCACCGCCAAGGCTCACCGCTGTCTCCCCGGCCCTGCAGCCGCTCACCTGTCCTGCCGCAGCCGCCCCGCCCCGCCGCCAACACTCACCGGTGTCCCCGCTCATTGCGGCCCCTGCTGACCCCGGCACTCACAACTCACTGGAGGGCGATGACAGCTGCTGATTGATGGCCCGGGAGCGCGGCGGGGGACAGTGGTGAGTGTTGGCGGCAGGACGGGATGGCTGCGGCAGGACAGGTGAGCGGCTGCAGGGCTGCTGTCATGGCAGAAGCGGCCCTGGGTGTGTGTTGGAAGAGAGGTAGTCTTATACAGCGGGTATATTCCAAACTCTATATTTTAACTGGAAAAGTTGGGGGTCGTCTTACATGCCCTATTGTCTTATACGCTGGAAAATACGGTAGCTATAGAAAGAAGACAAAGAAAATACTCTGGAAAACAATGGCAGTGACTACATTACCAAACGTTCATCAAATATTCCATCTTTGAGTCATGTTTATGAAAAAAATTCAATTTCAACTCAATTTCCTGTTTTTGGAATGGAAACGATTCATTCCTCGTGTTTTGTTCCATAAAGTATTTACATAGGCTGCTACCCGTCAGAGAATATAAAATGTTCTCGGAGACGGGTACACCACCAATTAACAACCTCCTCTAAGTTCTGACAGTGACGTCTACTGGCAAATCCACTTACTATAAAAGTCAAAAAGTTTTTCTGGCAATTGACAGAGTAGAAAAAAGTACAGGCAGAAGTGAGCGATGGAATAACGGATAGAGAAGAGGGTCTGGCGAAGTCCTGCCGGTCAGGCCACAACGAATACATAGGAGACGGGTGTAATGGAGGACAGAACTCACTAACTGGATGCTGTTGGTTTATTTCTGCAGTTAACAAGACCAAAACCTCACAAATAGGTAAATAATCAAGACTATTGCGGTGTGTACACGGAACGATTATCGTGCGAATTTGCATGATAACGATCGAATTCAAACGATAATCTTACGTGTAAACGCAGCAAACGATCGAACGACGAGCGAGAAATCATTTATTTTGATCTTACAACATGTTCTAAAATCGTCGTTCGTAAAAAAATTTGCAGATCGTTCCGTGTAAACAGTCGTTCACCGATTTTTCATATGTGCAAGATAGGCTTAAGCGATCGCAAAATGAATTTTCCGTACGATATATCGTACCGTCTAAACGCTGATTGTTATAAAAAAAAAAATTGTTACTTCGAAATCGTTAATCGTACGATCGGGCGAATTATCGCTCCGTGTAAACGCAGCATATGTCCAGTTGGTGAAGGAAGGACACAACCCACCCAAGGGTTTATCCCTTGTCATTACATTGACTTATAGGGCCACTTAATATGGTGGGTTTGGTGGTTTCCCTACAGGAGCTGCCCCTTGGCTGGGTCCTTCCCGGAGGGATATCTGGCTAGTCCTGTGTTTTGAGACTCTTCAATGAGGCTCCACGGACTCCTCTTTTGCATATTCATACAACCCACCAAGGGACATGCACCATTACGCCTAGGCTCATGTAGTCACTAGGCCATTGAAATGTATGGAGCGACTTTTACACAGGGGTTGGAATACTCCTTTAACAATACTTACTCTGACTAGGTCACCGTTACTGGTAGGGTACCACAGAGGGCAGTATTGGTGCCTCTTTTGCTTCTTTTTTTTTTTTTTTTACATATGTGTAGTATTGATCTAGTAGGTGGGTAAAAGAGGTACTTCAGCCAATGGTAAAAACTCCAGGAGGGGACATAATAAAGAAGATCTACTTGCTTATCCCTGTGCCCCTGTATATGGAACTACCTGCTCAGATCCAACTAAGTACTAAAGTACTAAATACTACTGTTAGGAGTGCTGGGGCACCCATTTGGAGCACTTCCTGGCCCGCTCCATTCATTATCATTAGAAAGGGGCAGATTGGTGCTAGAGGGTTGGGCACTAGAACAGTTCCGAGGAGGAAGGTACGACACATACCTTCCTCCTCGGCGTCTCCTGTCCAACAGGGACATATCGACAGGTTAGATTCGTCTCACCTTCGGATAGTTCCCCTTTAATCAATAAGATAAAATTCTTCACTACACATACAGTAATAGCCCTAAATAATAAGAAACAGCAAAAGTACTAACCAATTGCCCATGGTGGACCCATATCCTTATAAGAAGATGCATCTGGATGAAGGCTATGGATGCTTCCTACTCACCTTATATGACTAGTAAGAATTGAATTCTCTTAGTACTTTTACTGTTTCTTATTATTTAGGGCTATAACTGTATCTTATTGAAGAATTTTATCTTATTGATTAATTAGAAGTTATATTTCATGCAATTTGATGCTTTATACTCTTGTCAGTGAGTCTAACTACCTGCTCAGCCAGTCAGTGACTGCAGCAGTGTCCTGTCTCAGTCACTGATTGGCTGAGCAGGCAATTCTGGGTGGGGCTATGACATCACCAGATTGGGAGCATGAGGAGCCAAGTGGGGGACTGTTAGCAGTGATGCGGCACTGCAGAGGCATTTGGGCGGGAAAGTAGAGCTTCTTAGATTCTGGATTTTTCAACTTTGCCCAGAAAACCCCTTTAAAGAGTAAAATTTTTGCTGGTAATATTATGCTCTATACCAGGGGTAGCAAACCTTGGCTCTTCAGCTGTTGCAAAACTACAACTCCCATCATACCTGGACAGCCAAAGCTAAAGCTTTGGCTGTCCAGGCATGATGGGAGTTGCAGTTTTGCAACAGCTTGAGGGCCAAGGTTCCCTATCCCTGCTCTATACGATAATCAATACAGATGCAAATAATATATTACAGAGAGAACTAGAGATGATGGAGTTCTGGGTGGAGAAATGGCAGATGAAGTTTAATG
This sequence comes from Dendropsophus ebraccatus, assembly GCF_027789765.1. Taxonomy (NCBI): domain Eukaryota; kingdom Metazoa; phylum Chordata; class Amphibia; order Anura; family Hylidae; genus Dendropsophus; species Dendropsophus ebraccatus. The sequence goes on along the minus strand of NC_091457.1, from coordinate 149,852,383 downwards.
TGAATAAATGTAAAGTTATGCCAAGTAAATAAATTCCACAATGATGTAAAGAATCAATAGAACCACCACAGTATAAGCTCAGCGTCAGGCAGCTGCTGCAAAGCAAACACATGATCTAACACTGATGTAAGAACAAATGAATGCATAGTACAAAGATTCTTCTCGTGAATGTTTTATACCTAGATAATAAGCAGACGGAAATTACGGGGAGGGCTAGGAATGTGGTTATATATAGCAAAAGGAAGGTTAATATATAATTTTTTATTAGATCTAAATACAATGTGTAAGCACAAAAAGGCTGTATAACTAAACAACTACAGCCAGGTTACTAAGTGAATTCGAAGTACTTCCAATACTTTATTTGAATCCGCTCTATTATTATAGAGAATAATGGCGACCATAATAATTTTGGGTAATAGCCTTTTTGTAAATGCACATTTAAAGGAGAAGTCTGTCGGGGAACTAAAAAATCATTACGGGCGGGGCACCTGCCCGATGCCCGCGCAAAGCCTCGTCCCACTCCTGGACCCCGCTGTCTGTCTTCTGAGCCCCCAGCCGGTTACGTCACAACCTGGCACACGGATGCCCGCTCAGCCAGTCAGTGACTGGGGTGGGACACTGCTGCAGTCACTGATTGGCTGAGCGGGCTAAATCCCGCCCTTTGGTAATGTACCAAAAACTGAGGAGAAGATTTCAGCCAGTGGGGTTCCGGGAGCTCTATGATGTGATGCAAAGTGAACTCTGGCAATGATAAGCATAGTGTGTTTTATAGTTCCCCCCCCCCCCACCCTCTGCCCGTAATGATTTTTTAGTTCCCCACCAGACTTCTCTTTTAATCATATCTAGTGATGAGCAAATAGTGAAATATTCGAATATTCGATATTCGTTCGAATATCTTCCTGATATTCGACTATTCCATCGAATATTCGATCCCATTAAAGTCTATGGGAACAAGTATTCGATTATTAAAAAACATCTATTCGACCACTTGGAGGTCACCAAGTCCACAATGACACCTCAGGAAATGATGCCAACACCACTGGAATGCAACTGGGACAGCAGGGGAAGCATCTAGCACCCCAAAATCGCAGTATAAACCGGCTCTTAACATTCGCTTACACATGAGTATAAACGTACGATATGTGTACGAGTTATGTACGTCTAAAACGTAGGAACGTACGAAGTTCGTGCGACGCTTTCATGACATCATTCATGCGACCATCGCAGTGTGCACAGCACAAGACTGAGGAAAAATGGCAGAGAGAGCTGCTCCATTTACTGTCCTCGTCCCTTTCTGACAGCTTTATACATTGTGTAACGTTAATTTACCAGCCGGTAATAAAATCACAAGTCAATGTTATACAGGTAAATTACCTGGTTATTAAAGGGTGTATGAATATTTTATAGGTAAAGCTGGACGGCTGTATTATGTAGCACGTGTCACTTGGTAAACAGAGTGCCTTATAGTAGCACAGCAGCCTGCTTGTACCACCCTGTGTATTTATGTATGATGTAGCAGCACGTATCACTGGATGAACACACATACTACTCTTTTTTTAAGATCTAGCGGTCTAGCACGTATCAGCAGCACAAAGCACTTGGTATATAGAGTGCCCTACAGTAGCACAGCAGCCTGCTTGCACTACTCTTTGACAAAGAGTCTTTGTATTAAATCTAGTTGCAAGGTTTTCATTGCCCTCTTAAGCCCTTCTAACTGCATCAGCGTCCTCAAGACACCCATACAGTTGAACAGCGCAGTTGACTGCCTAAGTGTGCAGCGTCTGCATATCTGTGCTACTTATATTTTTGGTCACAGGCAGCTTCTTGTCTGCCGCCACTAGAGGTGTCTCTTTCTCCAGGACGCACACGTGTAGGATGATGTCGCTTATTCAGTGAATGTGTGTCTTGGAGGTAGAGACAGTCCAAGCCTCTAGGCCAGGGGTGTCAAATTTCCAAAATTCTGTTGCAAAACTACAATTCATATCATGACTAGACAAACAAAGTCAAAGCTTTGGCTGTCCAGGCATGATGGAAATTAAAGTTTTGCAACAGTTGGAGGGCTGCAGTTTGACACCTGTACTCTAGTAGGTGCAGGATGATTAAAGGGGTTATCCAGTGCTACAAAAACATGGCCACTTTCTTTCAGAGACAACACGACTCTTGTCTCCAGTTCAGCTGCGGTTTGCAATTAAGCTCCATTCACTTCAATGGAACTGAGCAGCAAAACCCTGCCCAAGCTGGAGACAAGAGTGGTGCTGTCTCTGGAAGAAAGTGGCCATGTTTTTGTAGCGCTGGATAACCCCTTTAAGAGAACACTAATGACGCCGAGAAGCCGAGGCAAGTATGCTATTATTTTTCTCTTTATTAATCTTGGGGAAAACTACGTACTGGGAGATCAGTTAGATCAGTACTCGTGTACGAAGCCTGTGCAACTGGAACATTGTTAGCAATTCTCCCACATCCCTCTCCCAATCAGCCTTCTGCCATGTGCCTCCTATTACACAGAGAGATGCGTGGCAGGCAGCTGATGATTTTACCAACATGTTGATAGACCACGATCAGCGAATAACCGACCGATTGCTCACTCCTCGGTTGATCGTTGTCTTTATGACACGGGGTGATATCTGTCCATTTTGGAAGATATTCACTTTGGTAATAGGGCCTTAAAGGGGAAGCTGAATACTGGTGGCTATCTGTGGGAGGAAGCTACCTACTGGTGGTAGGTACAGGAAAACACCTACCTACTGGTGGCTATCTACATGGAGACCCCTACCTACTGGGGATTCTCTACAAGGAAACACCTACCCCACTGGGGGCTCTCTACAGGGAAGCACCTACATACTGGGGGCTTTCTACAGGGAGACCACTACCTACTGGGAGCTCTCTACAGGGAAGCACCTACTGTGGGCTTTCTACAAGGAGACCCCTACTTACTGGTGGCTATCTACATGGAAACACCTACCTACTGGGGGCTCTCTACAGGGAAACACCTACCTACTGGGGGATCTCTATAGGGAGACCATTACCTACTGGGAGCTCTCTACAGGGAAACACCTACTGTGGGCTCTCTACAAGGAGACCCCTACTTACTGGTGGCTATCCACAGGGAAACACCTACCTATTGGGGGTTCTTTACAGGGAAACACCTACCTACAGGGGGCTCTTTACAGGGAAACACCTACCTACTGGGGGATCTTTACAGGGAAACACCTACCTACAGGGGGATCTCTACAGGGAAACACCTACCTACTGGGGGCTCTCTACAGGGAAGCACCTACTTACTGGGGGCTCTCTACAGGGAGACCGCTATCTACTGTGGGCTCTCTATAGAGAAACACCAACTGTGGGCTCTCTACAAGGAGACCCCTACCTACGGGTGGCTATCCATAGGGAAACACCTACCTACTGGGGGCTCTCTTCAGGGAGACCCTTACCTACAGGGGGCGCTCTATAGGAAAACACCTACGTACTGGGTGCTCTCCACAAGGAAACACCTACCTAATGGGGGTTCTCTACAGGGAAACACCTACCTACTGGGGGCTCTCTACAGGGAAACACCTTCCTACTTTGGGCTCTCTACAGGGCAGGGAAACACCTACCTACTGGGGGCTATCTACAGGCAGAAACTACTCACTAAGGGCCTATCTACTGGGGTAACTTCCCACTGGGGGCTTTCTACTAGGTGCTACCTACTGAAGAATTCCTTTGTGGGGGCCTATATACAGGAAAAACAATCTACTACAGCACCTATATACAAGGGAAACTACAAACTGGGGCAAACTACATACTTGGAAGACCTGTCTACCTACTGGAGCAACCTATCTATTGGGGACCTACCTACCCCTTCCCACCACACATAACATGGTGCAAGTTAGTGAATATATACAGTATGTACAATGCACTGTACATATAATATATCACCTTGCACCTTGTTATATACTTAACAAAGATCCTTTGGGTGGAAACATTCCATTTTTGTACCAGATTATGAAGTAGACTTGCTTTACTATGGATGATGTTGGATGTCAAAGGGTGTTATAAGTTTCGATCCAAAAGAAGTGCTTGACTGAGAGCTTCTCTCCTTAATGAGAGGGTTCTGGCCACTAAGCTGACCGGAGTGTGCCTCACATTGGCACAATACAATTTCACCTTTCAAGTCAATGTGGTTCAAGGGATGAATATTAGTTTAAAATAATACTTTCCATGTTGTCAGTAAAGCTTGAATATCTTCCTTATATTCCTTATATCTTTATTGTGACAATGGTTGCTGGGCACCAATACACGATTGTCACAACAAAAATTTTACTACAGAGGCACTTAAGCTTTATTGTGAGCCCAGTGATAAAATGAGAATTCTTTCAACCAAATTTTTTATACTCCGAAGTGAAGTCTACAGATGGGTGTCATGGTAATAAGTCTATGCTAAAGGCCCTATTACATCAAGGGATTATCGTCCATAATTGGCCCATTATTGGCCGTTATGGCTGATAATCTCGTTGTGTAATAGCTACGGTAAAAGGCAACGATCACAATGTTGGCTGATCCTTGTCTTTCATGTTAAAAACTAGAACAATATCGATAGTCTGCCGGCCATTGCTCTGTGTCAGAGGAACGGTGGTAGCAGACCGCTGCTATCTCCTATGGGCTCCATGGACGACCTAAAGATTGGCCTGGCAGCCTAAGCCCAATCTCCCCCCCCCCCCCCCCCGAGCAGCCCCCAGCTCTTACGTGCTCACTGTCGGTTTGTGTAATAGCACTGGCAGCGAGCAGGGAACAAGGAGCAAGCGAGCGCTGATCTGCCAGGCCGGGGCTCGCTTGTTCCTCCAGATCGCCCTGTGTAATAGGTCTTTAACTCTATGAAGTCTCCCGCAGCAAGCCAGGGGAGGCAGCAATTGGTGGACTCCAACCAATGAACTTTTTCCAACCACTTTTGACTTTTCACGTGATTGGTTTGTAAGGAAAATTTCCTGCGACCTCTTAATACGTAAGACAATGGAAAGCCATCTAAAAAGTTCCTGATTAGTACTTGTATTTGTAACTCTTCTTACATATACAAAAACACCAGTATATTTCACACAGATAAAAAAATATATAAAAAAATTTTGAACTTATCTTAAGTTTTTTAGGCACACTCATGTTTATTTTTCTGCAAACTTTGCCAACACCTGATGAGTTCACTGGGCGTGAATTGGTGGGAAGTGACTATCTGGTTGTAATAGCAGTCGGAATATGAAACTTTCCAGTGGTTGAAATCAGAATCCCTAGGTGGCGGTACGGGCTTGACCCCCAGTGTCTCTAGACAAACCCCAAGGAATACATCTTCCAGGTGAAGGAGCTTGATACTTGAGGACACCCTAATAATCTTCATCACCAGGTCCCCGGAGAACACATAGCCCGTCCCCGAGCAAAAGTAAGGATAACGTTCTCCTGGATACAGTTCCGGTGCCATGTACCACTTACTCTCTTTATTACGATTGGGCAAGAAATCTCTCATTAGATATCCGGTGAAGTAATTTTTTCGAGGTGGTCGGTCCGGTGTTAGCAGTGAATGTATTAAATACTCCGTATTTACAAACATGTCGCTGTCTGTCTTCATGACGTAAGAAATTCGCGGACAGTAGGTCGCTATCCATTTCAAACCCATCAGAGTCTTCAGTGTCAAGTTGTTGTAGGTATCTAAGTAATCCTGCTGTACGATGTCGTGATACTTCCGACTCTCATCCATTAGGGCTTGCTCTACGTCTTTCGTAGATGTGGTGTCTTTCCCGATAAAAAATAACCTCAGGATCTGAATCCCCGGCACAAAGCTTTCGTTTCCCCAGGTCTGCCTGATGGCCTGACGCGCTTCGCTCTGCCCGGCTTGCACCGCTATGAGCAGGATAAGGAAGACTCTGTTCCCCTGACATTTGTTGGGTTCGTTTATGATATATTTATGTTGGTACATGTCCGGAAGCATACTGTCCGCTTCTTCAGCATGTTCTGACTTTGGAGACGTTTCGAGGTTCTCTCGCCCTCCTAAATCCATTCGTTGATCTTTCAAAGAATCGGTATTGACTAGTCTCTTTGTAAACCAGCCGTCATTGTTCACAGTCAACAACATGAAGAAGAGGAAAGCCACCGTCACCAATCCCGACATGAGGCCATGGAACACTAAGCGTTTGGTGTTCCCCTTCAGCAATGGACAGCAGCGGTGTCGTGCTCTCAGAATCATGGCGGAGACGTCAACTGGTTCTGGTTTTTACAGCGATGTCTGGAGACTTATTCTGAAAGCCACAAAGAAAAAGGAAAACTTGAGTATTGAACAAAATCAATTATTTATTATTATGGTGCAAAAAACATTTTCCCATAGGTCTTTATTAAAAACATCTTGCTCATTTTCTCTTCTCTAAATTTTTTTAGACAGCTGTCATTTAGCAGTTGATTTGAAATAATATATATATTATAAATAATAATATTTGGGTGCAAAATGATGGCCGTCCAGAAAAATGCTCATTTTGGTGTGGGGTTGTGTGGTCATGGCCTTAAAGGGGTTACCCAGCAAAAATCTTTTTCTTTCAAATCAACTGGTTTCAGAAAGTTATATAAATTTGTAATTTACTTTACCTTAGTACTCTAAATCTTAATATACTTATCAGTTGCTGTATGTCCTGCAGGAAATTTTGTTTTCTTTTCAGTCTGACACAGTGCTCTCTGCTGCCATCTCTGTCCATGGCAGGAACTGTCTAGAGCAGTAGCAAATCCCCATAGAAAAACCTCTCCTGCTCTTAACAGTTCCTGACATGGACAGAGGTGGCAGCAGAGAGCACTGTGTCAGACTGGAAAGAAAACAACATTTCCTGCAGGACATACGGCAGCTGATAAGTAGTGGAAGACTTGAGATTTTTAAATAGAAGTAAATTAAAAATCTATTCAACTTTCTGAAACCAGTGGATTTGAAAGAAAAAGATTTTCACTGGAGTACCCCTTTAAAGTGTCACTGTCGTTATAACTTTCAAAATCTGCAATTTACATTCATTATTTTTTTTTTTGTAGTTATCATGGAGAACACAGCACTTCCTGTTTTCTGTCGGCCAGAAAACAGGAAGTCCGTGTTTTCCAGGCCATCTGAGCGCTCACAGAGAGAATGACTCTCTGTACTGGCCGGAATTCCTGTATTTAGTCTGTTTTTTTTTAATCAGCACAAGTCAGAAAATCTGCCTTCAGGAGACTGGACCTGGATTTCTGGTAAGTACAGCTTTGTGTTACAGCATGTAACAACAACAAAAAAGTGCATGTATATTGCAAACTTGCTTTATATCACATCTACTGGTGATTTAGATTTTGAAAGTTGTAACGACAGAGACACTTTAAGCTGATTTATGGCCACGTAGTCATGAAACAGCTTAGAAATCCATTCAGCACATAACGTATCAGCAGTATATTAGATATAGCAGCAGTATGCAAGAGATAGAATGTGCCTGTATAACTATTACAATGAGGTCTGATTGTTACCTAAGTTACAGACAAACATCTAACTAAACCTTGTATACACATCCTCAATGGTGAGAAGAACTGAATAGTAAAGAAGAATGCGTCATTACTACCCAACCTTCTAATGGCTTCCTGCCCAGAAGTAATCCGGAATTCCCATGTATATGCAGGCCTGTATTTAGAGTTCATGCTGCCCTAGGCACCTTGCTTGCTGAGGCGCCCCCCCCCCTCCCCCCCGGCACTGGCTGGTTACATGCATGGTATATACCCTGGCACTTGTGTGCCGCTCTGCTTGATGCCCGCTATTCTCATCAAACAGACGTGATGGAGGAAGGAAGGAGGCCGGGGACGTCTTAGTTCGGGGGCCGCTTCTGTCCAGTGTGGGACTGGGGCACCTGGGGCCCACCAATATACAACCAGTGAGAAACGACATGCTGACCCACTCCTTTCCTGAATTCATCTGTATCTGTGACAAATCCCTACATTTATACAGCTCTCCGGCTATGCTGGGAGTTGTAGTCTCTGAGAGGACAACCCTGTAATAAATCACTGTGTGCAGAGTCTCCTGGAGGCTGCAATCTGTGGGTGACAACCATCAGCCCTGAAGGTCCAGCAATACATCTGTCTACGCTGTACTACAACTCCCAGCATATCCTGAGGGCTGCAGACTGTCAGCATATGCTGGGAGTTCTAGTTCCTGTAGCTGTTGTAGTTGGGTCCTAAACACTGGAGGCTTTGTGGGAGATCAGAATACAGAGATCTGTGGGGGCTCAGTGCAGGGAAGTGACCCCAGAACATCACTAAGATATAGGGGGAGATGTTTTTGTTCTATCCCCTATTAGTGATGTTCTGGGGTCTCTCCTCTACACTGAGCCCCCACAGATCTATGTATTCTTATATGCCACAAAGCATCCAGTGTATGATGCACCTAGGACCCAACTACAAGTGCTGCAAGTACTACAACTCCCAGCATATCCCGAGGGCTGCAGACTGTAAGTATATGCTGGGAGTTGTAGTGCCTGCAGCTGTTGTAGTTGGGTCCTAGGTGCATTATACACTGGATGCTGTGTGGCATATAATAATACAGAGATCTGTGGGGGCTCAGGGCAGGGAAGTGACCCCAGAATATCACTAATATGGTAAGGGGAGATGTTTTTGTTCTATCCCCAATTAGTGCTGTTCTGGGGTCACTTCCCTGCACTGAGCCCCCACTGATCTATACATTCTTATATGCCACCTAGGGCCCAACTACAACAGCTGCAGGCACTACAACTCCCAGCATGTACTGACAGTCTGCAGCCCTCAGCATATGCTGGGAGTTGTAGTGCCTGCAGCTGTTGTTGTTTGATTCTAGTTTAAAAGTTTACGCTAGTGTACTGTAGTGTACGCGGGGCTGTGTCAGTACACTACCGCAAACCATACACTGACCCATTTAGACCCCAATGGTACACAGGCTCTGCACACTATAGAATTGTTTACAGTGCAGTTACTTATGACTCACAGGTGACGTCTTCTCCCATTGCCGTTGCTCACTTTTTGCTTTCTTCTCCATCTGGCGCAACCATCATGAAGACTTCTCTGACCACAACTCGTCTGCAGGCGGGCAGCTGGGGGGAGGCTGAGGAAGGGAGGCAGCTGGGGGTGACTGGGGAAGGGAGGCAGCTGGGGGGAGACTGAGGAAGGGAGGCAGCTGGGGGGAGACTGAGGAAGGGAGGCAGCTGGGGGGGGCTGAGGAAGGGAGGCAGCTGGGGGTGACTGGGGAAGGGAGGCAGCTGGGGGGAGACTGAGGAAGGGAGGCAGCTGGGGGGGACTGGGGAAGGGAGGCAGCTGGGGGTGACTGGGGAAGGGAGGCAGCTGGGGGTGACTGGGGAAGGGAGGCAGCTGGGGGGGGCTGAGGAAGGGAGGCAGCTGGGGGGTGGGGCTGAGGAAGGGAGGCAGCTGGGGGGGGGGCTGAGGAAGGGAGGCAGATGGGGGTGACTGGGGAAGGGAGGCAGCTGGGGGTGACTGGGGAAGGGAGGCAGATGGGGGTGACTGGGGAAGGGAGGCAGCTGGGGGGGGCTGAGGAAGGGAGGCAGCTGGGGAAGGGAGGCAGCTGGGGGTGACTGGGGAAGGGAGGCAGATGGGGGTGACTGGGGAAGGGAGGCAGCTGGGGGTGACTGGGGAAGGGAGGCAGCTGGGGGGGGCTGAGGAAGGGAGGCAGCTGGGGGGGGCTGAGGAAGGGAGGCAGCTGGGGGGTGGGGCTGAGGAAGGGAGGCAGCTGGGGGGGGGGCTGAGGAAGGGAGGCAGCTGGGGGTGACTGGGGAAGGGAGGCAGCTGGGGGTGACTGGGGAAGGGAGGCAGCTGGGGGTGACTGGGGAAGGGAGGCAGCTGGGGGGGCTGAGGAAGGGAGGCAGCTGGGGGTGACTGGGGAAGGGAGGCAGCTGGGGGTGACTGGGGAAGGGAGGCAGCTGGGGGTGACTAGGAAAGGGAGGCAGCTGGGGGTGACTAGGAAAGGGAGGCAGCTGGGGGTGACTGGGGAAGGGAGGCAGCTGGGGGTGACAGGGGAAGGGAGGCAGCTGGGGGTGACTGGGGAAGGGAGGCAGCTGGGGGTGACTGGGGAAGGGAGGCAGCTGGGGGGGCTGAGGAAGGGAGGCAGCTGGGGGGGACTGGGGAAGGGAGGCAGCTGGGGGTGACTGGGGAAGGGAGGCAACTGGGGGTGACTGGGGAAGGGAGGCAGCTGGGGTGACTGGGGAAGGGAGGCAGCTGGGGGTGACTGGGGAAGGGAGGCAGCTGGGGGGGGGGCTGAGGAAGGGAGGCAGATGGGGGTGACTGGGGAAGGGAGGCAGCTGGGGGTGACTGGGGAAGGGAGGCAGATGGGGGTGACTGGGGAAGGGAGGCAGATGGGGGGGGCTGAGGAAGGGAGGCAGCTGGGGGGGGCTGAGGAAGGGAGGCAGCTGGGGGGTGGGGCTGAGGAAGGGAGGCAGCTGGGGGGGGCTGAGGAAGGGAGGCAGCTGGGGGTGACTGGGGAAGGGAGGCAGCTGGGGGTGACTGGGGAAGGGAGGCAGCTGGGGGTGACAGGGGAAGGGAGGCAGCTGGGGGTGACTGGGGAAGGGAGGCAGCTGGGGGGGCTGAGGAAGGGAGGCAGCTGGGGGGCTGAGGAAGGAAGGCAGCTGGGGGTGACAGGGGAAGGGAGACAGCTGGGGGGGGCTGAGGAAGGAAGGCAGCTGGGGGCTGGGGAAGGGAGGCAGCTGGGGGTGACTGGGGAAGGGAGGCAGTTGGGGGGGGGACTGGGGAAGGGAGGCAGCTGGGGGAGACAGGGGGGAAAAGCTGGGGTGACAGGGGGGGAGCAGCTGGGGTGACGGAAAGGGGAGCAGCTGGGGGTGGCAGGGGCAGGGCGAGAATCTGGGGAGGCAGGGGGAGCATCTGAGGGGGCAGGGGGAGCCGCTGGGGTGGCAGGGAGAGGATGGGGACAGCTGGGGTGACAGGGGAGAAGCTGGGGGGACAAGGGGAGAAGAGGGAGCAACTGGGAAGCAGAGGAGCAGCTGGGGGCACAGGCAGGGGGAGCAGATGGGGGCAGGGGGAGCAGATTGGGGCAGGGGGAGCAGATGGGGGCACAGGCAGGGGGAGCAGATGGGGGCAGGGGGAGCAGATGGGGGGCACAGGCAGGGGGAGCAGATGGGGGCAGGGGGGAGGCAGATGGGGGGCACAGGCAGGGGGAGCAGATTGGGGCAGGGGGAGCAGATGGGGGGCACAGGCAGGGGGAGCAGATGGGGGCAGGGGGAGCAGATGGGGGGCACAGGCAGGGGGAGCAGATGGGGGCAGGGGGGAGGCAGATGGGGGGCACAGGCGGGGGGAGCAGATTGGGGCAAGGGGAGCAGATGGGGGCAGGGGGAGCAGATGGGGGGCACAGGCAGGGGGAGCAGATGGGGGCAGGGGGGAGGCAGATGGGGGGCACAGGCAGGGGGAGCAGATGGGGGGCACAGGCAGGGGGAGCAGATGGGGGCAGGGGGGGCACAGGCAGGGGGAGCAGATGGGGGCAGGGGGGGGCAGATGGGGGGCACAGGCAGGGGGAGCAGATTGGGGCAGGGGGGGGCAGATGGGGGGCACAGGCAGGGGGAGCAGATTGGGGCAGGGGGAGCAGATGGGGGGCACAGGCAAGGGGAGCAGATGGGGGCAGGGGGAGCAGATGGGGGGCACAGGCAAGGGGAGCAGATGGGGGCAGGGGGAGCAGATGGGGGGCACAGGCAGGGGGAGGAGATGGGGGCAGGGGGGGCACAGGCAGGGGGAGCAGATGGGGGCAGGGGGAGCAGATGGGGGCAGGGGGGGCACAGGCAGGGGGAGCAGATGGGGGCAGGGGGAGCAGATGGGGGGCACAAGCAGGGGGAGCAGATGGGGGCACAGGCAGGGGGAGCAGATGGGGGCAGGGGGAGCAGATGGGGGCACAAGCAGGGGGAGCAGATGGGGGCACAGGCAGGGGGAGGAGCTGTGGGGGGGGGAGAGGGAACAGCCGGGGGCAGAGGCAGACCGGTCAGGTCCCCCCAAAGCAGCTTCGTGGCGTGCGGGGTGAGCTCCTTCCGGCACACGCTGCTTCTATCTCAGGCCGGCAGCTCACCCCTGCAGCCCCGCAGTGCCCGAACTTCTTCCTGCTGCAGCGCTCGTGACGTCATCGCGCCGAGCAGGAAGAAGTTCGGGCACCGCGGGCTGCAGGGGTGAGCTGCCGGCCTGAGATAGAAGCAGCGTGTGCCGGAAGGAGCTCACCCCGGATGCCCCGGGGCTGCACAACGGCGGCGGTGGCGGCAGCGGCGGTGTGGCCCCCCCCCCCCCCGGCCGCGGACAAGGCACCCGCGGTCCGGTACCTAGGGTGGCGAGGGTTAAAAATATTTTTTTTATTAAAAAAAATATATTTTGATCCCTGTAGGTGCCGCCCCCTGCAGGGCGCCGCCCTAGGCACCGGACCACGGGTGCCTAGTGGCAAATACGGCCCTGTGTATATGTAGGCAACATGGAAACCACATCAGCAGGAATATGCTTCAGTATACTCCACCCACTAGGTAGAAGCCTTTAACTCCATGTAATAGAGACAACGATCAGCCGATGAAACAATCATCGGCTGATCGTTGGTTCAGGTTTGGATGCGTGGGCGCCGATCACGCATCGCTATGTGTAATACAATGTGTGGCCGACGGCTGACTATTGCCCAAACACCTGACACCTTACCTCTCCCGGCTCCCAGTCTTCTCTCCTGTGCTCTGTAGCTTCCCAGTCCCGGCTGTTGCAGCATCTGAGCCGTCTGTCAGCTGACAGGCCGCTCAGAAGCTGAACCTGAATGAACTGCGAGCGAGGATGAGCTGCGTAATCTGCGGCTGGTGATCCACCCAGGTTCCGTAGTGTGCACATACCCTGCAGACTCTATATTAGGAGAATAAAGACTGGACTTGATGCAATGTTTTGTGTTAGTCGTAACGTATAGACATGGATGTCTTCTGTTCAGTTAGTGCTGGAAAAACAGAGTTTATTTTAGGCTGAGTTCACTCTCCGCTTGGAAGAATTGACATGTCTATTCTTCCGCGCGGAGAGAGGAGGCACGTGAGCCTCCCATAGACTGCCAGTATGACACGGAATTCCGCCAGTTTTACTCCATGTGAACTGGCCCTAACTTTTTCCAGCATACTGTTAGCATGATGTTTGCACTAGCACATTAGATATTCTTTATAGGCGTGTTCTATAACGGTTGAATATCATTTATCCCAGATGCAACGCTCCTGGAAAAGCTGTAACATGTTCGCACCTGCCTTGCATTCTTTTATTTGCTGTTTTGACCTGTTTCCCACGTCTTTACACCTAACCTGTAATCTTCTCCTACACAATGTACTTTCCCAAGCAGGTACTGTCTGGATCTATAACATCCAGCATGTCATCTGTGTATGTCTGGCTGGGTGCTGTACTAAGTCATGAACATGGCCTATGCAACCACCAAGAGTTCTGATCTAAAAAAGGTTTCTTTCCTTAAAGGGGTAATCCGGAGAGGAAAAAAAAATAGTTTTTAAATCAACTGGTGCCAGAAAGTTATATAGATTTGTAAATTACTGCTATTTAAAAATCTTGAGTCTTCCAGTACTTATTAGCCACTGTATTGGTGTATTCTTTCCAGTCTGACACAGTGCTCTCTGCTGCCACCTCTGTCCATGTCAGGAACTGTCCGGAGCAGCAGCAAATCCCCAAAGAAAACCTCTCTTGCTCTGGACAGTTCCTGACATGGACAGAGGTGGCAGCAGAGAGCACTGTGTCAGACTGTGATAATGTGACTGTTTCCTGAAAAGAGATAATCCTGAAGGTTTCATAGCAAAAAGATGAAAGGTTCAAAGCAACTTAATGGAAAATCCAAAGCAAACAGTATATAAGGCGGTTAGCTGTAACCAACTCCCTTGTGTATCTAATATCACTTATATTTCTTCTAGTCTGGTCGCACTTGTTACTTCCTACTGGATTTCGCCATGGATAAGTGTTTAGTAAATATTGGGAGTGGGAAATGATAAAAACACTGGTTACTATCTACAGCAACAAACCCCAGGTAATCCTGCTCTACTAGTCTGGCCTAAGGGGGAAATCCTCATATAACAGCTAGCTGGATTTATTTCTGTTGTTTCGTTGTACAAGTTTCCTATGGGAACGTCCCCTGCTGTTTATACATCCCCCGTGGACCATTTTGCTGATTTTATAGATCTGTTACTAAATTACTTCTATTATCCGTATATTTTTGTCTTTCTTGAATTGTCTTTAAATGAAATGCGATGAGAGGCAAACCTTGCTTTACTGACTATGTATATTGAAATCGGACGTTCTATTTGGACAACCCCTCTTCGTATATAAAGGTGGACTTATGTCCTTATAGCAGGGCCGATTATAGGCCAGGAGTGTGGGAGGAACATGATTATCGGCCAGGAGTGTGGGAGGAACGCAGCCAATACTCGGCCCGTGTAAAAGTGATAGTGATTGGCTGAAGATCAGACAAACTTATTATTGGCTCTTTTGATCGTGCTTTGAAATCCATTTTTATTGGCCACACATCTTCCTGTGTAAACAGGGTTTGTCTAGCCAAGAAAGATAAAGGAAAACTGACAGCACAGATATGTATATATGTGTGCTGTCAGTTTCCAGATCACAAGCAGCAGTCTATACTTACCAGCCACGCTGCTTGTGATCCAGCATCTGGTCCTCCAGCCGCAGCTATAACTTTAGTCTGCCACCTCCTCCTCCAGGGATGATTGATAGCCAGAGGAGGCGGGGCCTAATGATACAGCCGGCACGAGGACCGGAGAGCCACATACCGGATCACAAACGGCGTGGCTGCTTACTTTGCGATTCTCTTCTGAGCAACCTTTGAACAGGACTGGGATTTATATTATATATTTTACCTGGAGTGGCCTCCAGTATTCACCTGGCCATTAGTGTCACTGTTAGTCCTTAAAGGGGTTATCCATTGCTACAAAAACTGCCATTATTAGATTACTTTGACCCCACATTAAAGTGACAGTACCACCAGGCCCAGGCTGAAGCACTGGAGGCGGCCGACCCACCCTTAGTGGGAAGAAACCCCAGCCCCTCCATGACGTGACTCCATTAGAATCAATGGAACCCTATCACAGAGGGGCGGGGGTTTCCTCCCACTAAGGGTGGGTCGGCCGCCTCCAGTGCTTCAGCCTGGGCCTGGTCACTTTAAGGACCGTATCAGAAGCTGCTTCAATACAACTATGTGGTTTCTGGAACACAATCTCATAGAATGACCCCTTAACCTAAAATCACCTCAAAACCCAAAGTGCTTACTCATCCCAAACCTTTTATTGCGTTCCATCTATGCGTTCCAAGTGGAGCCTGAATGGCCTATAAGTCTCCACGCATCTTTCTGACAGTCTCACCAAGGACAGATATTATCTCTTTTGGTTCCATTGAGACAACCATAAAAAATGAGGATGTGGAGATGAATAACAAAACAAACAAACAAAAAAATCCTGCCTGGCTTCCTCCTTAAAGAGACTGTCAGTAGGATTATGGTGTCCTATCTCAGGGTAGGATAAACTAGTGACATAGAAGCTGAACAGAATGAGGTATGACTTATATTGTTCTGTAGAGCTGATCCAGAGATCTCCTCCTGAATAACATGGACAATAAGCAGTCCTCTCCATTATGTGCATGAGCCCAGAAGTCCTAGATCTTCATGAGAAGCAGAAAACTCCGCCCACCAGCTGCTGATTGGCAGTTATCTATCCATGCTGGGCATAGGCAGTCAACTGTCTATCAGCAGCTGGAGGGCGGGGGGAGGGGTGTGGCAAGAATTCTATTCTCCTGCATATTAGGAGAACGGCTGAACAGATGATGTAAGTGATACACCCATCTGTCACTAGTTTATGCTGCCTTCATTTAAGGCGTCATAAACCTAGTGATTCTCTTTAATGTCCAAACCGCCTGCATTCCTAGTAAACCGCCGCACAGCAATGCTATTCAAATCTTTGTGTTCCAGAAAAATGTTGTCTCTAAGCAATTTCTTTTCATTCCCATCCACTATAAGAGCTACGTCAGCCTCTCTAGTCCCCCTGGTAACTATATACAGTAACTATATACAGTCCCATACAATGTGCTATGTTATTACCGAGGAGGAAACGTTTGAAATCTTATACAGCCTCTTGTATGGTCTCTTAGTATTACTCACCTCTTGTTCTTGGCCTGTGCTATAACGGATCTGTGTAATCTGGCATCTCTCAATATGATCATCGGTTCCTCATCAATTTTTGAAAGGAAGTAGCCAAGTAGTGAAGTGCTGAAAATAAGGCGATATATAGATATAGTGATGATTCCTCTTTTACATGATTATAAATAGCGCACTTCTTCTTTTGGTAGTAGAAAAAATATACAACGTAGTTGATGAATCGCTATTGGTAATTATAACCTTGTCTTGGGTTATGGTCAGTGGTCCGTCCTTGGTATCTAATCATAGTTATAGCTGAGATGGCCAGGACTGCCGTCAGAAAATTAAGAGTTATCCAGAATTGGAAAAAAACAGCTACAGCACCACCCTTGCCCTCAGGTTGCGTGTGGTATTACAGCTCCATTCACTTCAATGGAACCGAGCTGCAATACCCAGACCTAAACTGAGGACAGGAGAGGCGCTGTTTATGGAACAAAGTGAGAGAGCAGTATATTACAGGACAGGTCCTCTCTCCAATGTAAGAGCAGTATATTACAGGGCAGGTGTGTTCTCCTATGTAAGAGCAGTATATTACAAGACATACAGGACACAGTATATTACAGGACAGGTCCTCTCTCCAATGTAAGAGCAGTATATTACAGGACAGGTGTGTTCTACTATATATTACAGACAGGTTGTCTCTCCTATGTAAGAGCAGTATATTGCAGGGCATACAGGACACAGTATATTACAAGTCAGGTCTCTTATATAAGAGCAGTATATTACAGGACAGGTCCTCTTTCCTATATTAGAGCAGTATATTACAGGACAGGTCCTCTCTCCTATATAAGAGCAGTATATTACAGGACAGGTGTGTTCTCCTATATAAGAGCAGTATATTACAGGACAGGTCCTCTCTCCTATATAAGAGCAGTATATTACAGGACAGGTGTGTTCTCCTATATAAGAGCAGTATATTACAGGACAGGTGTGTTCTCCTATATAAGAGCAGTATATTACAGGACAGGCGTGTTCTCCTATATAAGAGCAGTATATTACAGGACAGGTCCTCTCTCCTATATAAGAGCAGTATATTACAGGACAGGTCCTCTCTCCTATATAAGAGCAGTATATTACAGGACAGGTCCTCTCTCCTATGTAAGAGCAGTATATTACAGGACAGGTCCTCTCTCCTATGTAAGAGCAGTATATTACAGGACAGGTCCTCTCTCCTATATAAGAGCAGTATATTACAGGACAGGTCCTCTCTCCTATGTTAGAGCAGTATATTACAGGACAGGTCCTCTCTCCTATGTAAGAGCAGTATATTACAGGACAGGTCCTCTCTCCTATATAAGAGCAGTATATTACAGGACAGGTCCTCTCTCCTATGTAAGAGCAGTATATTACAGGACAGGTCCTCTCTCCTATGTAAGAGCAGTATATTACAGGACAGGTCCTCTCTCCTATATAAGAGCAGTATATTACAGGACAGGTCCTCTCTCCTATGTTAGAGCAGTATATTACAGGACAGGTCCTCTCTCCTATGTAAGAGCAGTATATTACAGGACAGGTCCTCTCTCCTATATAAGAGCAGTATATTACAGGACAGGTCCTCTCTCCTATGTAAGAGCAGTATATTACAGGACATACAGGACACAGTATATTACAGGACATACAGGACACAGTATATTACAGGACATACAGGACACAGTATATTACAGGACATACAGGACACAGTATATTACAGGACATACAGGACACAGTATATTACAGGACAGGTCATCTCTCCTACTGTATATAAGAGCAGTATATTACAGGACAGGTCATCTCTCCTATAAAGGAGCAGTATATTACATTCTAGTGAATATGAGATGCCACCATCTCAGTAATAAAAGAATAACGTTATCCAGCTAAATATGCCAGTTTAACTCTAGAGTTGACTTTCTTAAAGTGCCCGTACACCTAAGAATAAACATGATGAAAGTGAACGATTTCAACCAAAAAGGAACACTTGTATTAGCCAAACAACGACAGACGGTTATCATCTAAACAGGAGTCGGCCCTGTTGAAAATTTTTGGACCAAAGTTGGACAAAAGTTTGTTCCTTCACCGACAATCTTTTGGGAAAAAAATATTCTCAGAACGCTCCCAGACAGATCAGTTGTCCTTTGCCCAATGTCACTGATTATTTATGGGCTGTATGACCGACTTTACTGGCCAATATAGACTCCAATGTGCGGTATATGGCTGTGTCTATTAAATGATTTTTCTTCAGAGGATCGTTTTTTCAAGGAGCAACCTACTTTTATCTTAGAGGTGGCCAGGAACTCAACAACCATTAAACCAACCATCTGATGATTGATTGTTTGAGACACAGCCATACATATTTTAAGGATCTTTTACACATGCAGATCTTTGGTCGCCCGTGGTGTTAGACGAACACCAATCAGCGCTCATGGTACCTTTACAAGGTATGATTAATTGTGTCGCTGGGCCACACAAATGATTTCTGCATTGTTTGTGCGGCCATATAAATATATTGTTATCGGCCACACGTCATCTGTTAACACAGGGAGATGTACAGCCACTAACAATAAATTTTTGTCACTTTTACATCATATCGTCTGAATGAGCATGTAGGAACGCGTAAAAGGGCCAAACAATCTTTCAGGGAATATTCTAGTAAAATTCTAAGGCTAGTTTTCCTAAAAGAATATTCTAGTAAAATACTAAGGCTAGTTTTCCTAAAAGATCTTTCATTCAGGAACAATCTTTTGTCCAACTGTTGACTGAAAATTTCAAACATGGCCAATTTCTTTTCATCAGTTAGTTAAGGGGGTTCTCTGGTGGGAAAAAAACTGTTTTTAAATCAACTGGTGTCATAAAGTTATACAGATTTGTAAATTACTTCTATTTAAAAATCTCCAGTCTTCCAGTACTTATCAGCTGCTGTGTGTCCTGCAGGAAGTGGTGTATTCTGTCTAGTCTGGCACAGTGCTCTCTGCTGACACCTCTGTCTGTGTCAGGAACTGTCTAGAACAGTAGCAAATCCTGATCTTGACAGTTCCTGACACCAACAGAGGTGGCAGCAGAGAGCAGTGTGCCAGACAGGAAAGAATACATAATTTCCTGCAGGACATACGGCAGCATTTTTATAACCAGAGAACCCCTTTAAAGCAATCGTTTGTTGTCAAATTTTACCCGACAAACAATTATTTTGGTCTTAATCACCCACTTTCATTAACTTTAATCTATAGGTAGCCACACCCTGCAGGCAGTGATGAACAACATGTCAATTCTTGGAGCGGAGAGGCACGCGAAACATTCAATTGAAACAGATAGCAGGTGGGGTCCAAGAGGAGTCCGCGGGCGGGGGGTTCTGCTTGGAATTTCCGCCTCTTTTCCATAGTGTGAACAGGCCCTAAAGACTGCTTAAAAAAATATATGTACAAGTCCGGGTAAATGAAGGTCCCTGCTGAGGTCTCTGGGAGTGCAGTCTAGTTTATACCGGTTATGGAAACAATATACATAAGCGCAAAGGTCGAGCGGCTTCCCTATTAGAGATGCATCCGATAAGATTGTATATGTAACATATTTACAGAATAGTAATAGTCTTCAGGGTAACATGCCGCATCATGTACTTGTCATACGATGATCGCTTTAGGGTTAGAGTGCTCTTCCAACATAGATGAAAGAGAGACAGTGTTTACACAGGGTGGTGCTGCTAGTCCCTGCCGGTATAAGAGCCCCACAAGTTTTGCTTCTAATTACGGCTTCATCAGGGGTGATTTTCACTTTACACCATGTTTGATAAATCTCCCCCCTTGATGGTTGGCATTCACCAGTCCACCTGACACTTGGACTTGTTCGGTGCTATTGGACCCATTCATCTGGTTATATCCTAGGAACATGTCAAACTTTTTGATTGGTTAGGATCTGGGTGTTCTGACCCCCACCAATCGCTAGAGAGAGAAGAGCGTGTCAAGTGCATTCGCTCCATACTCTGTTCGCAGGACAGGAGACGGACTTTGATAGAAAGTTATTGGGCCTGTCTCCTGCCACATGCTTTTCCCTGCTCATTGGATTGATCAGTGGGGTCTGAACATGCAGACCACCACCAATCAGATTTTTCGACATGACCCTAAAGGTACTATTCCTCGAAGCGATTTTTCAATGATTACCGATAAACGATCCCAAACGACCACTATGGTGAACGACCTGAAATCATTTACCCAATTACACGGAACGATGATCGTTACTTATGATCGTTCTGCGGTCGTCCTGCCGTCGCTACTGCGAACAACAGAACGACGTCTTATTACATCAACGATAAAAATAGGTCCAAATTCTATCAAACAACCAACCAACCAACGATTTCTCGTTTAATCATTGTCGGCTATTACGCTAAACAATTATCGTTCAAATCCGAATGATCTAACGATTTTTCGAACGGTAATTAACCAGTGTAATAGGGCCCTAAGACATGTTGAAATATTTCTCTACATGACAGGTTTCCTTATTCTCACCCTATAAACTGATCAGATATTAGCAAGACTCAAGACCGCAATCCCACCCACTGGGTACATAGACACATGAAGCATATACATCTCCAGTATCATAAAATCCAGTTTTTTTTTTTAAAGTGTAACTGTCGTATTCCCCCCTCAGAAATCAATAGTCCAGGTGATTTTAAGAAACTTTGTAATTGGGTTTATTAGGCAAATATGCCATTATCTGCATTTAAAAAGCCTTTCCCCAGGCTCTTTCATCCACTGCTCATTATCAGGAAATCTAGACTCTTTTACATCAGTCGAGCATTTTCTACAAGCCCTGTCTGTTCTATGGAGAGGGGAGGGGGAGGAGGGAGATTAGTGGCTAGCAGAGAGCAGAGAACAAAAGATTACACAGTGGGAGCTGTGTGAAAGCCGGTATTCAGAGCTCAGAGAGGTCAGTGCTGACATCAGAGGAGATAGTCCGGTGATGTAGCTGTAAATTAACTCTTTGTTGTCCTGTTTTGGTGTCTCATCTCCCTCCACCCCTCCCCTCTCCATAGACAACCATGAAGACAGGGGGGAGAGCTTCAAACTGCTTTCTCATGATAAAAAATGCATTTTTCGGCTAATAAACCCAATTACAAAGTTTCTTAAAATCGTCTGTACTATTGATTTCTGCAAGAAAAAAAAAAATGTAAACAACACTTTAAGATGGTCGTTTGCATCCATTTATTTTTGGATACATCATTACCAAGACGAGAGGTTCTATAACTTTATTTTATTATTATTCATGTTGATGTAGGTTTGGGCATGTTATGCTCAGTGATTCCGCAATGGTGAATTAATAGCTGCTGATTTGCTTGTTATTTCTTAGCACGTAGGAGCATCCCTCTGGCCATGTTGCGTAATATTATTATGTACTGCCAGCTTGTGGTTTACTTGGTTGTGACTCGCAGTTTGAGTATTACAGCATGGTTTACAGACCAATTATCATATTTATGCTTAAAGAGTAGCTGTCATTGAAGGTAACTCTTGATATGTCATCAGGCCCGTCAAAGTTATCGATCACATCAGGTGTCACTGCTGAGACCCGCTGGGATCAGGAGATATGGACGGGGACAGAGTGCCATCCACTCCCTGGCTGTATCTCTGTAATGGCTAATTCCTGTCCGGTGTACATCCTGTAAAGGGCTTCCTAATCTTGTGTACACTCTAGCCAGGAATTCAGCCAACTCTATCTCCCTCCCACTAAACCTGTATTCTATAACCCCTCCCACATTGTAGGTAAAGAGAATTGGCTGAATTCCTGGCTAGAATGTACACAGGGACAGGAAGTTTGTTACAGGATGTGCACCAGACAAGTCTGTATCAGACCCCCTTTTTATACTCAACCCCCCTATAGTATTCAGATCCAGACCCCAGAAACAATGGACTCAACTACTGGTTATCTAGAGCGATTGGTTTATGATTATTACATTATTACTTTTTTCTGTATGACTTATGGATGATATATCACTTACACTATCTCTTCCGTCTTCTTTACCGATAGTCCCCCCGGTGATGGCCGATAGTCGCCCCTTATATCGCATCTTTCTTGTACCGCTGTGTGATCAGGCGAGTTGATGCGTCTGCAAATACAATCATCTGGTGAGTTCATCTCCTCTTGTATAACATATATGAATATTTCCTAAAATTACAGAAACTTACAAGGAGAGGAGGGATTCTTAAAGGGGTATTCCACTCAAACATAACTTTTCGTAAGTTGCTGCCCATGGTGAGACTAACTATTTATCCGATACTTGGTATTATCTATTCAGTTTCCTTCCTCTAGTTTTGAGCTGCTGCTTTCTCTCTGTCTCCCCCTCCTCCCCCTCCCTTCTGAGACAGCTGATGTAAACAAGTCCCTGGCAGGCTTTATTTGCAACTTTGTATCTTTGTTACTCTGAGGTCAAGTTGCTAATGACCACACTGTGATTATCCCTCCCAGCATTACAAAGTTGCAGATAGGGACTTGTTTACATCAGCCATGTCAGAAGGGGGAGGAGGGGGAGACAGAGAGATAGGCTCACACACAGATTTTTGTGTCTTCAGCAGAAAGCATTGGCTGAGAACTGGGGGTAGGAGACTGAATAGATAATAACAAGTATGGAAGGAGTTGTTAGTCTCACCATGGACAGCAACATATCAAAAGTTATTTTTGAGTGGAATACCCATTTAATTTTCTTTTGGTCTTTCCTTTATATGTTACAGCTTTATTTGTGAATTAGAGACACAATAGAAACATGTGGTGTAATGTTCATAGTGGATAGTGTTTCATCAGCCGCAGTGATAATAAGGAAGATGTATGTGTACATTACATGACTATTGCCAGAAACAGCACCTTCACGTTCCTGCACTGCGGATCATAACAAAACAATGGTGTTTGATGTGGTAAAGGAGCTAAGGAGGCTGTTGCAGCAACTATAACAGGGCCTGGTGGCTTAAAGGGGTACTCCAGTAAATAAAAATTCTTTCAAATCAACTGGTCCCAGAAACTGCCAGAGATTTGTAATTTACTTCTATTGAAAAAATCTCAAGTCTTTCAGTACTTATCAGCTGCTGCATGTCCTGCAGGAAGTGGTATTCTTTGTAGTCTAGAGAGCAGCAGAGGTTTTCTATGGGGATTTGCTCCTGCTCTGGATAGTTCCTGACATGGACAGAGGTGGCAGCAGAGAGCACTGTGTCACACTGGAAAGAATACATCACTTCCTGCAGGACATACAGCAAATGATAAGTGCTGGAAGACTGAAAATTTGTAATAGAAGTTATAGAGCTGTACTCAGCAGTCAAAGCTATAAATCAAGTCCTGGGGTGAGACCTAATACTTGTAGCCTGTACGCCTTTGTCCAGCCTCTTCTCCCCCTCTATAAAATTCTATTAGCAGCATGTAACCGATCCCTCAGTGAGATGATAGTCCATCTAGAAGGACTAGAGCAGTTTTAGGGAATTTCCTCTGGCAGGAGCAGGATAGGAATCTGATAAGAGAGGAATGACCCATTTTTTACACTGCAAACTTTCAGAATTTTTTTTCGCTTTTACTAGTTGTTTATGCAATGTGAATTTTTTTTTTTATGTCCTTTCTGTTTGCTTGTCCTTTTATGTGTAATCCGTTTCTATTGACATCAACAAGGAAAATGTTACAACGATGATATGACTGACATGGAAACGGTAATGTATAACATGGGAGAAAGTAGAAGACGTTATATATACTATAGCTATATATATCCAAGCCTGACCCCTGCTTGTAGAGCAGAGTGGTGGTTGGTATTCTGGGTGATTTTAGCCTCAGATAATTACAATGAAAATATGGATGGCCTCATACTCACATAGCTATGAAAGCAGGTTTAGATGAGGTTTGTGGCTCACAGTTTCCTTTTAAGGCTATGTTCACACTACGTAAAAGTATGGCCGTTGTTGTTATCGGCAATAACGGCCGTACTTTACACGTGTGTGCACATTGCCTTTGCTACTATGGGATCCCGGCAGGAGCGTATACACATCGTATGCGCTCCGGCCGGGATCCTGCAGGGGGCCGCAAAGAACTGACATGTCAGTTTTCTGCAGCCGCAATTCAATGAATTGCGGCCGTAGAAAACCCTGTCAGTTCACACAGTAAGGCTATGTTCACACTACCTAAAATAACGGCCATTGTCCTCGCCGCAAAACTATGGCCGTTGTTTTGAGATTCCCTATAATGACTGCAATGCAATGTAACTACGGCCGTTGAATTCACAGTACGTATTAGATAACGGCCGTTGTCTATACGGCCCCGTGAAAAATGAACATGTCAATTATTTCCGGCCGGTAATACTGCAACAACGGCCATGGATTTCAATGCAGCTGCGAACGTAAAACTTATATCTGTCGAATTAAACTTGATTTTGATGTAAAAAATTTTTGGTTGCAAAAGTTATATTACGTAGTGTGAACATAGCCTAAAGCTGTGTAGTGTGAACATAGCCTTAACCAGGGATGGGGAACCTCCGTCTCTCCAGCTGTTGCAAAACTACAACAGCTGGAGGGCCGAAGGTTCCCCATCCCTGGTTTAAACCCTTTGAACGGTCAGTTCACACTTAGACCCCCCCATCCACCATCAGATCAGAGCAGGGAGAAGAGCTCAGCTATGCACTTCACTCCATAGATCTCTGCCTTTTCCATGTAGCTGTAGAAGATTGTCTTCAAATCTTCATTGTAAATGTATGTAGATGGAGACCAAAGCAAGCCGGAAAGTGAAGTGCCTAGCAGTGCACTTCTCCTGGCTCTACTGATATTAGATCAGGACCCTATCAGGTCCACCTGACAGGTGGAAAATTCTTCCCATACACAGTAGATTAATATACGTGGGCTTTGCTGACAACCTAATGTGTATGAGGAAGAAGAAGGAGCCCAACTGATACAAGGACTGGACGTTGGATTATGACGCATGATATCGGGTTTGCTCACCAGGGTGATAAGCCGCTGCCAGAATGAGAAACAAGGAAACTGTTATAGGATTTGGTTTCTTTGGTTTTTCAAGTTTAAAGGGGTACTCCAGCGAAAATCTTTTTTTTTTTTTTTTTAATTCAACTAGTATCAGAAAATTATATAGATTTGTAATTTACTTCTATTAAAAATATCAAGTCTTTCCATACTTATTAGCTGCTGTATGTCCTGCAGGAAATGTTTTATTTTCAGTCTGACACAGTGCTCTCTGCTGACATCTCTGGCTGAGACAGGAACTCTGTGTTGGTTTTCTATGAATTCCCATAGAAAATCTCTCCTGCTCTGGACAGTTCCTATCTCGGCCAGAGGTGTCAGCAGAGAGCACTGTGTCAGACTGAAAATAAAACGACATTTCCTGCTGGACATACAGCAGCTGATAAGTATGGGAACACATGAGAGTTTTTAATAGAAGTAAATTACAAATCTATATAACTTTCTGATATCAGTTGATTTGAAAGAAAAAAGATTTTCTCTGGACAACCCCTTTAAAGGCTAAAGTAAAATTCATCAAAACTGCACTATGTGAACCTGGCCTACAATGATGCATGGCCACTAGTGCTAGTCTCTATGTTTAAAGGGGTACTCCAGAGAAAATATTTTTCTTTCAAATCAACTAGTGTTAGAAAGTTAAATAGATTTGTACTTCTATTTAAAAATCTCAGGTCTTCCCCTACTTATCAGCTGCTGTATGTCCTGCAGGAGGTGTTTTTTTTTTCAGTCTGACACAGTGCTCTCTGCTGCCACCTCTTTCCATGTCAGGAACTGTCCAGAGCAGTAGAGGTTTTCTATGGGGATTTCCTACTGTTCTGGACAGTTCCTGACATGGACAGAGGTGGCAGCAGAGGGCACTGTGTCAGACTGGAAAGAATACAACACTTCCTGCAGGACATACAGCAGCTGATAAGTACTGGAAGACTTGAGATTTTTAAATAGAAGTAGCTTACAAATCTATAAAACTTTCTGAAACCAGTTGATCTAAAAAAAAAAAAATCAGAGAACCCCTTTAATTTTTTTATGTTAATCAATATTTTGGAGAACTGACATTTTGCTAGTTACTTTTTGTTATCCGGTAACATTATACTGTAGGATGTATTAGATGCCATAAGCAATAGTGTATACTGAGTCAGGAAATAACTTTTTTTTTAACTCTTTTCACTATGAAAAACCAGATGAACACAGCTTAGTGCGGGCAGTCACCACCATGCTGTCATATCGGCCTATGCAAATATTTTGTGGGTGGTTGCTGATATGAGAGATAGATTCATGTGCATGGATGGAGCAAACAATCTCCACCCAGGGCGATGTTCACACAGAGTATTTTGGGGCTCAGAAATATCATTGTAAATACAGGCAGAGTCTCAAAATTTCAAGTTTTTTTTTTTTTTTTTGTTTTTTTTGCGTTTTGCAGCGTTTTATGGCACATTATCTGCCAAAGATTTGAAGCCAAAACTAGGAATGGATTTGAAAAGAGGAGAAATCTCAGTCTTTCCTTTATGACTTGATCTCTCTTTATAGTCTGTTTCTGGCTTTGGCTTCAAATCTTTGGCAGATAATCTTTCTGTGTAAATGGACCTTAAGCTCCATTAACCCCTTCTCTTCACATCAGCTGATGTATACACCAGTATGGCTGATGTAAAGGGGTTAACAACAATATTTGATGCTGTTTTTTTTCTTTCTTTTTTTTTTTTTTTTTTTTTTTATTCAAGATGTCGTTTCTTAAAGGGAACCTGTCACCAAGAAAATTCTATCTAATCTATCACCATCATGTTATAGAGCAGGAAGAACTGAGCAGATTGATATATAACTTTGTGGGAAAAGATTCAGTATAAATTGAAACATGTTGATGACATTCCTGATCATTCTGTGGTAAGGAGTCCAGTGGGCGGGGTCACTCAATGGACAGGACTCTTTAGCATGGAAAGATCAGAGATTTCAATCAGTAAGTTACAAGTTATACTGAATTTTGTCCCATAAATATATATATGTATATCAATCCGCTCAGTTCCTCCTGCTCCATAACCTGATATCGATAGCTTAGGTAGCATTTCTATGGTGACAGGTTCCCTTTAAAGGGCAACTCCAGCTAAATCTTTTTCTTTCAAATCCACTGGTTCCAGAAAATGCAAGATATTTGTAATTTACTTCTAGTAAAAAATCTCAAGTCTTCCAGTACTTATCAGCTGCTGTATGTCATAGACATAGATATGCAGGACATACAGCAGCTGATAAGTACTGGAAGACTTGAGAATTTTTAATAGAAGTAAATTACAAATATCCGGATATCTGGCACTTTCTGGCACCAGCTGATTTGAGAGATTTTTTTTTTCCGCAGGAGTTGCCCTTTAAGCCAACATCAGAAATGAATACAGCAGGAAGAAGTACTTAGAATAAAAAAACTCAAAATGCACAGCAATGTTCCAAAAACCTCCTTTTATGGGTAGGTTGTAGAAATGCAATATTGGAAACTGCAATGCAACCTGATGTGTTTTCGCCGTAAGGAGATATCATACTGCGGACTGTTAGACTAGGGAGCGTTTACAGTGTAATTTGGGCGTTTACGGTGTAATAGGAAATGCTGATAGCCTATAATCATCCTGCAAATCCATCCGGGGAAGAGGATTAACGGAAAATAGACCTGAGGAATAGTTCTGTGCCAAAGCTCTATAAATTAGAACCCGACTTCCTGCATCACTGCATGATAAACTGTGCATGAAAATACCCTTTAAATGTGTCACATGATGCTACAAATTGTGAAACACGTCGAGGGCTTCTATGTATCTCAGATAAAGGCATAGAAACATAGGGGGAGATTTATCAAACATGGTGTAAAGTGAAACTGGCTCAGTTGCCCCTAGCAACCAATCAGATTCCGCTTTTCATTTTCCAAAGAGTCTGTGAGGAATGAAAGGTAGAATCTGATTGGTTGCTAGGGGGTTGCATCTTCCTCCTTTTTGAGTCACAGTTTCAGGGCTTTCTTGCAGGTCTCGTTCTGGAGGGGAGAACAATAAAGTGTATTGCATAGGATAATGGCTGCCGATCCCTATTAAAGGGGTGAAAATTGTGATTTACTTTAATCTGCAGTCTTACAGTACTCATCGGCTGCTGTATGTCCTGCAGGAAGTGATGTATTCTTTCCAGTCTGACACAGTGCTCTGCTGTCACCTCTGTCCATGTCAGGAACTGTCCAGAGCAGTAGCAAATCCCCATAGAAAACCTCTCCTGCTCTGGACAGTTCCTGACATGGACAGAGATGGCAGTAGAGAGCACTGTGTCAGACTGGAAAGAATACATCACTTCCTGCAGGACATACAGCAGCTGATAAGTACCGGAACATTGAGTTTTTTAAATAGAAGTAAATTACAAATCTTTATAACTTTCTGGAACCAGTTAATTTGAAAGAAAAAGATTCTCACCGGAGTACCCCTTTAATAGGGATTGGCAGCCATTACCCTATGCAGTACACTTTATTGTGAGACCTGCATAAAGCTCTGAAACCGTGTCTCAAAAAAGAGGAAGCTGCAGCACACCCCCTATAGTAGCAGTATACAGTCACCGGAGCAGAAAGACAGGTGGTTTTATGTATTTTTGGTTCACTATTTTGTGGGTTTATTTGGTTTATTATTAGAGGGGGGCCGAAGTGGCCGGTTAATGGTGCGTTCACACCTACAGGATCTGCAGCAGATTTTCTGCAGCAGATTTTATTTAAATAACTGAACACAACATCAAATCTGCTGCAGATCTGCTGCAGATCCTGTAGGTGTGAACGCACCCTAAAAGGGATTTTTATTGGTATACTTCATCAGTGAATTTATATTGGAAATTATCTGAGGTATTTAGTTCTGGTCTATGTTGTAGGCTATACATGGAACAACCTTCCAGCAGATGATATCTACAATAACTGAATGGTATATACATATATCTATCCTAAGATAATAAGAAGGGAAATACTAAGAGGGCGGACTACATGGACCAGGAAGGCTTTTACTGCGGACACTACTCTATATTTCTATTCCATCCACCAAACCCCTGATGAATATTCGAGTATGGGGGGGGGGGCAGTACCTGCTCAGTGATGACGCAGGGATCTCGGTGGTGCAGTCCTTTTTTCAAAACGGTTTCAGGTTCCCGAAGCCTCGACCCGGCTCGGAGCACTGGGGGCGGGCCCAACATCCGCCGGTGTGACCATAACCCCTCCCCTCGGCGACACATTTCAATTAGAAACAAGCAGGGACGTGTCACCGAGGGGAGAGGTTATGGTCACACCGGGGACGTTGGGCCTGCCCCCAGTGCTCCGAGCCGGGTCGTGTACAAGCAGAAAACCCATTGGCATTTTGAAAAATAGTCCGGGATTTACGCACCGGTGTCGAGCAGGTACCGTAAAAAAAAAAAAAATTTCGGTACCTGTGATTTTTTTAGAAGGAATAATTTTCAGTTTTGTAACACATATAGGAAAATAATAAAGAACATTGGGGGAAATTTATCAAACTGGTGCAAAATAGAATTGTCTTAGTTGCCTCTAGCAACCAATCAGATTCCACCTCTCATTCCTCACAGACTTTTTGGAAAATGAAAGGTGGAATCTGATTGGTTGCTAGGGGCAACTGAGCCAGTTTCCCTTTACACCATGTTTGATAAATCTACCCCATTGTATACACTCCGTCTGGGATCCCTAGCGGCGCCACAAGAAACTGACATGTCAATTCAGTGAATAACGGCTGCAGAAAAACCTGTCAGTACACACAATGGAGCGTGCGGCTCCAGCCGCACGCTTCATTGTGTGCAGCGGGGGAATCCGGATGCGGGCACACGCGGATGTGTCCGCATCTGAATTCAGCAGTAGTAAAGATCATCCGGGATGATCTTCATAGACACCGGCCGTTCCGTAACCTGGTCGGGTCACGGAACGGCCGGTCTCTTACTATGTGTGAGGCTATGTTGCCACACAGTATTTTAGGTCAGTATTTTGCAACCAAAACCAGGAGTGGATTGATAACACAGAAAGGCTATGTTCACACACTGTTTAAATGACGGCCATCCACTCAATTTTAAGACAAATAACGTCCGTTATCTTAAAAAAAAAGGCAGTTGTTTCGAAATAACAGCTGTTATTTGCCATTAAATGACTCAATTTCAACAGTGTGTGAACAGAGCCTTTTTGTGTTTTTAATCCACTCCTGGTTTTGGTGGCAAAATACTGACCAAAATACTGAGTGTGCACATTTTATGGGTGGAATTTTCAGCGCTGAAATTTTGCCGCTTTTGCTCTGTATGAACTGGCCCTTACTGTTCAGCTGCTGGTATTATTTCGTCAGCCGCTGCCTACTGTATGTTCTTATTTCGGGCTTATATTATAATAATATGAATTTATGCACCTGCACTTTATTTGTGGTATTAGATTATGCAGTTAAAGCATAAAATATATAGCATTTTAATTCATTTTTTTGTTACTGTGTGTTTTTCATTTTTAAATGTTTTTTTTTTTAATTTATATTATCAGGTTCTAATAAAGATATATTTTTGGACTGCTATATGTTCATTGTCGTTCTTTGTAGGAGTATATGTGCGTGTACTGTAAGAGTACTGTGACTGTACTTATAGAATTTCCATGGATTTTTATAAATGTTATTCAGATGAAGGGGACGCTTCAGTGTGAACATGACCCTATAGCCAAAGCAGTGTCATTGTCCCATTCTGAGTGAATAGTAATAGTATCTAATAAATAGAATAGTAAATTCTCATCTACTTGTTGTCACTGTAAGTTTTTTTTTTCTTCATAGATCGATAAGAGGAAGAGTCATTGATATTATAGCTATAAAGTGACGTCTTCCCACATAATATACAGACATTCAGTATCCAGGACCCTTAGTGTAAGGATTGATGCTGCTGACCTGTCTAGAGAAGAAACCGCATGCGGTTCTGGAGAGGATGAGACATGATCGCTTCCTTTATGTATCACAATCGCAGCTAAATTTTGTCAAACTCATCGATATATCCATAATACATGAAGCCATGGAAGTAGCTGCCCCCCATCACTTATGCCCACTGCCAGCTTCACCCCTCTTTCCAGCAAACTGTGTAACCCCTCCTGCCCCTCACCCCCCTGCCCTCCGCACCCACCCTCACCCCCCTGCCCTCCGCACCCACCCTCACCCCCCTGCACCCACCCTCACCCCCCTGCCCTCCGCACCCACCTCACCCCCCTGCCCTCCGCACCCACCTCACCCCCCTGCCCTCCGCACCCACCCTCACCCCCCTGCCCTCCGCACCCACCTCACCCCCCTGCCCTCCGCACCCACCTCACCCCCGTGCTCCCGGTAGCCGGCTTCTTGCTTCTGTAGTAACCGTTTCCCTGAATGACATATAATGCAGCCGGTCCCCCGGTGCCCCTCCTGGCAGGCGGCTGGCAGTGCCCGTCCCATCTCTGGAATGTTGTCGCCTGGCAGCGCCACTTACCCGCAGCTGCTGTACCCGTGTGTGCGCCATCTGGGCGCCTTCTCCTCCTCTCCCTGGCATGTACAGCTCTCTGCCCTCAGCTATAAACCTCCTCACCCTCCTCCTAACCACACCCGGCAGCTGGAAAATATACCCGGGACCCTGCGCCCAGATACAGATACAGGCGGCTCCCACCCCGTGTATATAAGACTACAGCTACTACAGTGGCATCATGCCAGCCCTGCCACCTCCGGAGCTGTCCATCCCTGGGGGGAAAGAGTGCACACAGCCATGTATATATATACTGTATATACTGCACACACTGATGTATATATATACTGTATATACTGCACACACTGATGTATATATATATATATATATATATACTGTATATACTGCACACACTGATGTATATATATACTGTATATACTGCACACAGTGATGTATATATATATACTGTATATACTGCACACAGTCATGTATATATATATACTGTATATACTGCACACACTGATGTATATATATATATACTGTATATACTGCACACAGTGATGTATATATGTGTACTGTATATACTGCACACAGTGATGTATATGTAAGTACTGTATATAATGCACACAGTGATGTATATATGTGTACTGTATATACTGCACACAGTGATGTATATGTAAGTACTGTATATACTGCACACAGTGATGTATATGTAAGTACTGTATATACTGCACACAGTGATGTATATGTAAGTACTGTATATACTGCACACAGTGATGTATATGTATGTACTGTATATACTGCACACATGTATGTGCAGCACATTGTCTGCACCACAATCCCAAGCCTATAGGATTAGTGCAGGTATATACTAATATATACATATTACAGGTATACAGGTATATACTAATACATACATATTACAGGTACTGTATATACTAATATATACATATTACAGCTCTGTACAACCTCTGCTGATGTAACGGCATGGTCTCACATAGATGGAACCAAGCACAATATACTGTTTGCCATGATTTTGTAATTGATGGTTTAAAGGGGTAGTCTGTCCAATACATTTTTTTGGGTGGGGGGAAAGAGGGGCCATCTATGAGGGTGGGGGGGGGGGGAAAGGGGACCATCTATAAGGGAGGGAGGAAGGGGACCATCTATAAGGGAGGGGGGGAAAGGGGACCATCTATAAGGGAGGGGGGGAAGGGGACCATCTATAAGGGAGGGGGGGAAGGGGACCATCTATAAGGGAGGGGGGGGGAAGGGGAAATATATATAAGGCAGGGGGGGGGAAGGGGACCATCTATAAGGGAGGGGGGGGGGAAGGGGACCATCTATAATGGAGGGGGGGGGGGGAAGGGGACCATCTATAAGGGAGGGGGGGGAAGGGGACCATCTATAAGGGAGGGGGGGGGAAGGGGACCATCTATAAGGGAGGGGGGGAAGGGGACCATCTATAAGGGGGGGGGGAAGGGGACCATCTATAAGGGAGGGGGGGGGAAGGGGACCATCTATAAGGGAGGGGGGGGGGGAAGGGGACCATCTATAAGGGAGGGGGGGGAGAGGGGACCATCCATAAGGGAGGGTGAGGAGAGAGGGGGCATCTATAAGGGAGGGGGGAGAGGGGGCCATCTATATGGAGGGGGGAGAGGGGGCCATCTATAAGGGAGGGGGTAGAGGGGGCCATCTATTTGGGGGGGGCAACATAGGGGGAGAGGGAATACACAGAGGGGGGCATATATTATTAGGAGGTCACATAGAGTCAGGGCTACCCACTAAATGAGGGTGTAAAGGGGACAGTACAGATGTGCAGTGTGTAGAGAGATGGAGATGGTGTCAGAGTGTGGAGCCTAATATGTCTGTCTGGCAGATTCTGTGGATTCGTGGCTCGGAGAAGTTCTCATAACGGCCCAGGACAGATGGAGAAGAAGATGAAAAGGGAAGAACTCCGATCAGAGAAGACGTCTCCTGTGAGTCACCTGATATAACTGCACTGTAATGTATATGGTGTATAGAGCCTGTGTAGAGCTGGGACCACCTCTATATGACTGGATGAGGTGAGTTAGTATACTGGATTTGGTCAGTAACAATATGGTGGTGATGGTAGTGGTTGTGGTGTGGCGGTAATGTTTCCTTCCTATATACTGGTATTACTGGTAATATTGGTCTCAGTATACAGGATTTGGTCGGTAACAGTATGGCGGTAATAGGTAATATCTGTCTTGGTGTGTGTGTGTGTGTGTATATATATATATATATATATATATATATATATATATATATATATATATATATATACATACATACAGTGGTACCTTGGTTTAAGAGTAACTTCGTTTAAGAGTGTTTTGGTTTAAGAGCTCACAGTTTTTCAAAATTGTGACTTGGTTTAAGAGCATTGCTTTGGTTTAAGAACTTCCTGTATTGGGTGGGAGCGCGAGTGGAGAAGGGGCATGGCCTGCATAGCGGGGTCTACAGCACTGTACTCTAAACACCTTCCAAATCATAGCAGATCCCCTTCAGGCTGGGGCTTACATCAGGGGACAGGACTGTGTGTGGGGGGGGGTAATCTCTCCATAGCTGTAACCCCTCTCTCCCCGGGCAGAGAGTGCTGCATGTATGTGCCCACATCTGTACTGCTCATTCCTTCCTGCTCCCTGCAGTCTCTGTCAGCCCTTGTGTTTCCCATCCTCTCCATTACTGTACAGTACAGAATAATAAATATATTTGGGGTGTGGAACCAATTGTCTGCATTTACATGATTTCTTATAGGAAAATTTGCTTTGGTTTAAGAGTGGATTTGGATTACAAGCACGGTCCTGGAACGAATTATGCTCATAATCCAAGGCACCACTGTGTATGTATATATATATATATTGTGGACATGTCACAGGAAAAGTGCTCGAGGGGAGGTACATCTCACCCAGACTACTGCTTATGGGGAGATGGTAAATCTGGAAGAGACCTGTCACTCAGCAGTGATATGCTGCTGAGTTGTTCTTTAAATTTTCCGGGCCGGATTTACTGGAATGGTGGGTAGGTTGGTAGTGGGACCTGCCATTCCCTCCCCCTCGATCCAGTGTGGGTTTTGGGATCAGGTGAGCTATGATCCCAATCAGCCTGAGAAGGCAAAAGCTCTGGTCAGTCTGAAAGGGATTGCTCTCAGCCAGGGGTGAACAGCTTGCATGCTGTATCTCCTGGGAGCAACGAATACTGCCGCCGCTGGGGCCTATTCATACCCTGTGATACTGCCTACTGAAGAGTTAGACAGGAGACCTGTGTTAGTAAGTGCCCAGACGGGCAAGGACCTTTTTGTTTTGTTTTGTTCTGAAAAGCATGGTATTGCTACATTTCTGTTGAGGACTGTTTATGCAGCTAATAAACACCCCGCTGTTTTTATAAGTCCAAGTTTGCTGTCTGAACTGTGTCCAAACACACCATCCCCTGGGAAGATCCCTACAATATATATATATATATATATATACACACACACACACACACACACAACAATAGCATCACTTGGTCGTGAAAGGAGGGGGGGGGGGGGGGGGTCCCAAGTTGGCCTCTCGCACCAGGGCCCAGGAGACATTAGCTACGCCCCTGACTCTGGCATTCATTCTGCTGCAATGGGCGGGATCAGAGATAACTCAGATCCTGGCCAGTCACCCACATAGATACTGTGGTCAACAAGAATTGCAGGATCTAAGGGGGGCCGGGAATTGGGGCCCCTCTTCAGGTTTAAATAAAGGCCCTTAGTACTTCTATTACGGTAGGCTATGCCTTAATCAGAACTTAAAAGGGTATTCCGGAGAGTCATTTAATTTTTTTTTTGTATACTGGTGCTTTGGCAGAGAAGAAAAATAATTATTAAACTTTTTAACTTCCTCGAAGTTAAATGAATAAAAAAATAAAAAGACAAAACATTAAACATAAAACCAAACATAAAAGTCCTAAACACAAAATCATCCTATATAACCCATACAGTGAACATCATAGAAATTAACTATGAAGAATTAAAGGGGTACTCCAGAGAAACATTTTTTTTTTTCTTTCAGATCACCTGCTTAAGGAAAGTTATACAGATTTGTAAATTACTCTCCAGTCTTCTAGTACTTATCAGCTGCTGTATGCCCTGCAGGAAGTGGTGTATTCTTTCCGGTCTGACACGGTGCTCTTTGCTGTCACCTCTGTCCATATCAGGAACTGTCCAGAGCAGGAGATGTTTTTTTAATGGGGTTTGCTACTACTCTGGACAGTTCCTGACATAGACAGAGGTGGCAGCAGAAAGCACTGTGTCAGACTGGACAGAAAAGATGCAGAACATACAGCAGCTGATAAGTACTGGAAATCTCTTACTGGAAAGTTTTAAATAGAAGTTATTTACTAATCTGTATAACTTTTTTTTCGCTGGAGTCCCCCTTTAACAATGTAAGGTTTGCTGGTGTGAAAAAAAATAACAAAAAAATAAATAAATAAAATATATATATAGATTTTTTTAAACTTTTTATCTCTGCCTTCAAGCAGAGTGTGTGAGTGTGTGAGTGTGTGTACTTTTTAATGTGTGTATATATATATATATATATATATATATATACACACATTAAAAAGTACACACACTCACACACTCACACACTCTGCTTGAAGGCAGAGATAAAAATTTTAAAAAAATCTGAAAAAGTGCCAAGTTCCCTCACCAGTTGCGACCTTTCACATAACCTCTATTCAATAAACTGCTAAGAAAGTTTTCTGACAGACGGGTTTCTCTTTTTTTTTCTGTGCTTGAAAATTTCAAAAAAATAAAATGAAATAAAAAAAATCACAATGTGAGTTGTTCAGAATGAGAACAGCTTACCAGAAGCAGCTGAGATGTGCAAACACCAGCAAGGCTGGGTTCACACAGCGTTTTTGCAATCCGTTCTCTTCATCTGTTTTTTGAAAAAAAAAAAAAAAAAAAAAAACGGATAAAAAACGGATTGCAAAAACGGATGCATTTGTGTGCATCCGTTTTGATCCGTTTTTCCATTGACTTCCATTATAAAAAAAAGGGATCAAAACAGATCCGTTTTTTTTTGACAGACACAAAAACGTTGCTGACACTATTTTTTTTTGTCCGTAAAAAAAAAAAAACGGATCCGTTAAACGTATACTAAAAACGCAGTGTGAACCCAGCCTTATATTGGTCAGTATACCGTGCCCTACAAACAGTGTGTAGATGAGATCACATGTATTTTGCTGGTCCTGTAATCTCCTGCAGATTTTCTGTGCAATAATTCCATGCAGAAAATCTGCATCTGGTGTGCATGACCTGCTATGTGCCACCAATACTGTGCCCTGGGGGTAACTACTATGGGAGAGAGTTAAAGTGCCAGTACTACTATATCCCAGAGACATGGATATCCATGGATACCCCAACTTCTGTCAGCATGAGGAATGTAACACCAAGCAGGTCAGCGTACTTCATGACAGGTACCCTTTAAATTGTTAGACAGACTCCCTTTAAATAGCCATTTTAATGATGTATTTCTTGGACAGCGATTATATTACTTATACAGAGTTCCGGGCCAGTATTATAAAGCTTTCACAATCTCCATAAAACCACAGTCAGCTTATAAGTGACACCATCAGGATGAGTAAACATTGGCTATCGTCTCGCTATCCTGCATATACAGCACACAAGTCAAGCTTTTAAAATTTTATAACTTCTCTAAACCCATTTCATCTGTTCTCTTTGTTATCCACGATTTATCCAGATGACTTTCTTGTTATTGTGGTTTACTGGATGACTGAGCAGAACTACTACCCTAAAAATACATTGACATTACAAACAGTACTAGGACCAGCTCCAGGTTTTTGAGGGCCCTTGAGCGGGCCCCTCATCCATCCACTATGCACCCTTCATCCACACACTTTGCACAATCACTTGAGACACCACAAACATACACAAACACAAAATTGACACAGACCCTGACTGACAGACTTACACTGACAGTGTCAGTCAATCAGTGCAAGCTAGTCAGTTGATATCAGTGTCAGTGTAGCATGTGCTGTGTGCAGGAGACGGGCTACAAAAATGGTGGAGGGTGTCAGGAATAAAACATATCAGGAAAGACTTAAAGCGTAACTGTCATTTCAGGGTCATTTTTCTGAAAACATTAAATATCAACAGTACAAGCGATTTTAAGAAACTCTGTAATGGGTTTTATGTACTAAAAGAGTTTCCTTCTGTACAGAAAAAGCAATCTCCCAGCCTCCCCCCTCACATCAGAAGAAGCAGGATTTCTGTCTCCATTATGTGGCTATGGAGAGGGGAGGGGCTGTTAGGAGTGACTGAGCACGGAGCAGTCCTGCACAGCACAACACCCTGCAATCTTCTCTCAGTAAGTTCATAGATAAGCACTGACCTTTCTGACACCTGAATTTAGCGTTTTAGGTGCCCAGAGAGTCTACAAACAGCTGACCTTCATGTCACCTCTTCCTGCTCCCTCATCTCCCTCAGCCCCTCCCCCCTCCATAGGCTTACAATGGAGATGTAATGAAGACGTGTTTGCCTGATAATGCACAGATAAGAAGTCAGGGGGGGGGGGGGCTGGGAGATTGCTTCTTGAGTACAGAAGGAGGCTTTTTTGGCTG
Source organism: Dendropsophus ebraccatus (assembly GCF_027789765.1). Classification (NCBI taxonomy): domain Eukaryota; kingdom Metazoa; phylum Chordata; class Amphibia; order Anura; family Hylidae; genus Dendropsophus; species Dendropsophus ebraccatus. Next base: position 149,814,172 of record NC_091457.1, on the reverse strand, counting down.
ATGAAACCTATTACAGAGTTTCTTAAAATCGCTTATACTACTGATTTCTGCAATAAAAAAAAACATGACAGTTACGCTTTAAGGACTTGAGTCTGTATAGTCTGTAGGAAAGAAGGGAAAGGGAGGACATGATCGAAACCTTTAAATATATTAAAGGACTAAATTAGGTTCAAGAGGAAAGTGTTTTTAGAAAAAAAGTAAAAAAATAAGAACAAGAGGACACAGTGAGAGGTTAGTTGGGGGAAAAATCAGAAGCGACGTGCGAAAATATTACTTTACTCAGTAGATGCTTGGAACAAACTTCCAGCAGATGTGGTTGGTAATTCTACAGTAACAGACGAACTCACTCTACGATCTAAACTACCCTCCCCTCATTCATAAAATTTTCCAAAACTACTCTATCCTGTCCAGACAATTCCCCTCTTACTAAAGCATACTGACGTAAACAAGATCATATCTCTATTTAACAAGTTCATCAGGCAAAACAGAAAAGTGCGTGTCGCCTACTCTACACTGTGTCTCCCGGCACATGCAGCGGGTGTTAAATTACCAAACATAAGACTATACAACTTGGCGGCCCTGTTCCGACATGTGAGAGACTGGATTTTAAACACCAGCTATTTCTCTAACCTGAGCCTAGAGTCTGAAATAGCGGCCCCTTGGGCCCTTCCGGCTCTTCTCCATGCGACTTATAAGAAACTCCATGGCACCTACGACATTGCGTGCTGCTCAGGGACACAGTGGCTGCATGGAGAGCCATCCGTAAGCTCTATCATCTTCCATATAAATTGTCGAAATTTTTCCCTCTCTGGCATAACCCTGCCTTTCCACAAGGCGACAATAACCCCTTTTTCCAGACGTGGAAAACCAAGCAAATACGTCCTATAGAACACCTATTAGACCCTTTAGCGGGAGCATACGTGCCCTGGCAAACCCTCTCAAACAGACATAGTCTCCCCGCCACACAGCAGTGGCAATGCCTACAAGTCTGCAGCTATAGTACAGCTAGAGTTAAGACCCTCCCTCAGGCAGAAAAACCAGGCCAATTTGACCAATTATTAGCCCCTTCTGATGTCCACCTCTCCCTTTTGTACATATACTCCCTCCTCGTCGAACAAACATCCCAGGGCCTTGTAGATAAAATTATGGGACGCTGGACAACTAGTTTGTCGGGGGAGGATATAGATAAAAAAATCCTTCAAGGATTATCTTATGTAAAATCAGCTACCCCAAATGAACACGTACGTGAATCACACCTGAAGTTGATCCACAAAGCTATTTATGCTTTTAACTTTCGAAATCACGCCCTCTCCACTCCTTATACGCCCCACTGTCCTAAATGTAAACTCCCGCCAGCGGACCTGTTCTATGCTATATGGTCCTGCCCGGATACTCAGTCATATTGGAGACGGGTACGAGACCTCATAGCCCATATATATGGCATTATAACCTACATATGGACCCGTTAAGTATATTATTCCACTACATTCCTTACTCCCCTGATGGAGAATCTACGGACAGCCTAGTAGCACACAAAGGGGTCCACTTAACCCTTCTATTGGCTCTGCGGAGTATTTTGCGACAGTGGCTGCAATCAACTCTCCCCCCAATAGAAGAGCTTATTAGGGCTCTCAAAGAAACGCTACACTGGGAACTACTCCACACTCTGAAAACAAAAGAATCTTCTACGAAACATTTTTTCAGGAAGTGGAGAAGATTTGTGGAAATTGCACAAATTCACAATACTTATGCATCACTTCAGACTCACCGTACCCTGGGAGTCTTGAAACTCTGATGTAACACTTACCTAGTCATAGTAAGAGGTCGATCGGTCTCATCTCATCTCATTTTGTCTCAGTCCGTCTCAGGTTTTATTTTCTGTGGGGTTTTTTTCCACATGGGACATCCCACCTGTTCTTACCTTTTCAATGTTTCTGGGTCACATTGTATTTCCATGATGTCTGATTATTTCTAAAGAATGTGTTTGCACAATCTCTCCCTTTTGATTGCCTGAGACGTTGGACGAAGTGTGCACTGTATGTTGGTACATGGTCATTACCTCACCAGACTCATTTATTACGAGTCGCTCATAGCAGAACTTTATGCTTTATACTTATATGGGAACGTTTTTCTAGTTTTGATGATTTTTTTAGGGTATTTCAGGACAACCTATTTCTATGACTGGAGCATGACGATGTTCCCCTTTTCATGCCACTGTTTAGATAAATGCAGTTGATATGTAATCAGCCTGTGATTCCTGTTTTTTTTTTTTTTTAATTTATATTTATTTATGAAAAATTTCCATAATTATACCAAATACAAAAAAAGACATTTCAGCAAGCATAACTGCCTACCCGCATAACAAAAATTTTTAATACATAACCCCCCCCCCCCCCACCCTCCCTGGACAGAAAGAGTGAAAAAAAAAAAAAAAAATTTAAATATACTATCCCTCCTGGACCCATTTTCCCCAAAAACACTGAAATTTATAAGCGCCATTATTTTTCCTTACATACCAAACTCGTTCATAAGACATGATTTTATTAACCAGATTAATCCATTCTGAGGCTGAGGGAGGAGTAGCTGTTATCCAATTTCTAAGAATAACTAACCTAGCGTAAAAAAGCGCCCTTATGATTAATTTCTCATGTCTCTTGATACCACTAGAGTCCCCCAGGATTAGAGTAAGCGGATCCCTGGGAATCTTCAATTGAAGCCTGCGGTCAAGTGTATCGCAGACGTCCTTCCAATACTCCCCAACGCTGTGACAAGACCAAAGCAAATGCACAATATCAGCATTTTCCAATTCACATTTGGGACATTGAGCTTTTTCTGAAATACCTATTCTACCCCATTGTCTAGGGGAGTAATAAACACAATGTAACAATTTAAACTGAATAAATTTATGGGCTTCACAAAGGGATACCCTATTTAGATTCCCAAGGATCCGCTCACGCCCCTCCTCACCTATATCACCCAAGAAGCCGCTCCACCTGGACCAACATTTGTCTGTCGCTTTGCAGGGAACCTCCATAATCAGGGATTTATATATGAATGAAAGGGACTTCTTGCCTGCCGGATCAGCAACCAAATTATTAAACAAAACCGAACTACAAATTTTAAAACCGAGTGCCTCCCCAGAGTGAATTTTTGCAAATTCTAATTGTTTATAGAAAAACCAGTGAGAAGTGTCCAAACCATATATCTCCTTAACCCCTTCGGGACCAGGCTAATTTTCGTTTTTGCATTTTCGTTTTTTCCTCCTTGTGTTAAAAAGGCCATAGCACTTGCATTTTTCCACCTAGAGACCCACATGAGCCCTTATTTTTTGCGTCACTAATTGTACTTTGCAATGACAGGCTGAATTTTTGCATAAAGTACACTGCGAAACCAGAAAAAAATTCAAAGTGTGGTGAAATTGAAAAAAAAAACGCATTTCTTTTATTTGGGGGGACTGTGTTTTTACGCCATTCGCCCTGGGGTAAAACTGACTTGTTATATATGTTCCTCAAGTCGTTACGATTAAAACGATATATAACATGTATAACTTATATTGTATCTGATGGCCTGTAAAAAATTCAAACCATTGTTTACAAATATACGTCCCTTAAAATCGCTCTATTCCCAGGCTTATAGCGCTTTTATCCTTTGGTCTATGGGGCTGTGTGAGGTGTCATTTTTTGCGCCATGATGTGTTCTTTCTATCGGTACCTTGATTGCGCATATACGACTTTTTGATCGCTTTTTATTACATTTTTTCTGGATTTGATGCGACCAAAAATGCGCAATTTTGCACTTTGGGATTTTTTTGCGCTGACGCAGTTTACCGTGCGAGATCAGGAATGTGATTAATTAATAGTTCAGGCGATTACACACGCGGGGATAGCAAACATGTTTATTTATTTGTTTATTTATTTACTTTTATTTATAACCTGGGAAAAGGGGGGTGATTCTGACTTTTATTAGGGGAGGGGGATTTTTACTTATAACAATACTTTTTTTTTTACTTTTACACTTATACTAGAAGCCCCCCTGGGGGACTTCTAGTATAAGTGCTTTGATCTCTCATAGAGATCTCTGCAGCATAGATATGCTGCAGAGATCCATGAGATAGGCACTCGTTTGCTTTCGGCTGCTGCAGCCGGAAGTAAACGAGTGCCGAGCCGGGGACGGCGCCATCTTGGAGCGGTCCCCGGCCGGCTTCAGAAACGGAGATCGCTCCACCGGGACAACGTCCCGGAGGAGCGATCTCCGCCACTAGACACCAGGGATAAGCTGAATCCGGTAATCGGATGCAGCTGTCATGTTTGACAGCTGCATCTGATTACTGTATTAGCGGGCACGGCGATCGGACCGTGCCCGCTAATACCTATGGTCCCGGGCTACAAGCGGCACCCGGGACCCCCGCGGTTCAGAGCGGGGTCGCCGCGCGGCCCCGCTCTGAACGCCCGCACCCGCGCGAGGACGTACCGTTACGTCCTCGTGCGGGAAGGGGTTAAGTACCTGAAACTTAATAAGTGATCCATTTTCAAATATCTGGCCAACCCGAGTAATGCCTTTCCCTATCCAAAAAGAAGAACTAGGGATATTAAGAAAAGAGTGCAAAAAAGAGTTATTCCAAATAGGAGTGAGATAAGTGCTCTCCACTATCCCACATATATTTTTAATATATACCCAAACCTTATTAATAAGCAAACAAAATTGGATCCTTTTAAAGGTTCCTTCCAACAGATTTCCCGACTCCAACAACTCAAACCAGTTATCGTGTTTACTCAAAAACAATAATTGTGCAAACACCACATAATTAGTTCCCCTAAGAATACGTGAGAGATGTGCAGCAACAAAATAAAGTCGAAGATTCGGCATGCCAAAGCCACCCCTACAACTTGGAGCGGCGAAGGCAGAATACTTCAGCCTAACCCGCTTCCTGCCCCATATCAAACTCCCAAGCTTCACTTCGATCCGACGGATCCAGGCGTTGCTAATCCAGATTGGAGCGGCTCCAAAGAAGAACAGCCGCTGAGGTAAAACTACCAATTTTATGATTGCAGCTCTATCAACCATGGTAAGCGGGAGCCTGGTCCAGATTTTAATACGCTTGTCTAGATTCCGCTCAAATGGTGACAGATTGGCAGGCCCAAATTTCCCTGGATCTCTAGTGATAAGCACCCCTAGGTACTCTAATGCATCCGATTTTTTAAGAATCCTAACTTTCCCTATGGGGTCTTCTATTTCTTCATCTAATGGGAACAGGCAAGACTTCCCCCAATTAATCTCCAAACCTGAAAAGCGACCATAATCCTCTAAGGCGGAGACAAACCCCGGAAGAGCTCTCACCGGCTCTCTCATGAACAACAGAACATCATCCGCATAAAGTAGGATTTTGCTCGAGTCGCCACCAAGGCCAAAGCCCTGGAATTCCGCATGTCGTCTTACCCATTCCGCTAGAGGCTCCATATAGACTGCAAATAGTAAAGGGGAGAGAGGACACCCTTGACGGGTTCCTCTAGACAAGCTGAAAGAACGGGAAAGAGAGCCGTTAATAATCAATCTAGCCAAGGGGTCAGAGTACAGCAACTTGACCCAGTCTAAAAAGGAACCACTAACCTCCATTTTTTCAAGAACTGACCAAAGAAAACCCCACTCCACCCTGTCAAACGCCTTAGTAGCATCGAGTGACAGGATGGAGCGGGGCCCAGGACCGTCCGACTGAATGGCAGCGAATACCTTTAAGATGTTATCATGAACAGTTTTGTGCGGCATAAAGCCTCCCTGTTCTTCCCCAATAATGCTAGTAATAACGGAGTTTAACCTCCGAGCCAGAATCTTAGCTAGTAATTTAACGTCAGTATTAAGGAGAGATATTGGGCGATAAGATGATATCTCAACAGGATCCTTTCCCCTTTTTTTAATTAATACTATGTGAGCTTCTCTCATAGACTGAGGTAGCCTCCCTCCCTTCAAGGATTCATTAAAAACATCCAGAAGAATGGGCAAGACGACACCAGATAATTCCCTATAGAACTGTAACGGCAGTCCATCCGAACCAGGGGAGGAATTGCCTACAAAAGAGCCGAGCGCCTCACCGAGCTCCGCCAGGGTAATATCTCCGCACAGAGCCTCCTTCTGCTCCGAGGATAAAACTGGTAAGTCCAGCTTGCTCAAAAATAATGATTGCTCCTCAGTATTAGGGGAGGCCTCCGACTGATAGAGTTTGGAAAAAAAGGAGACAATCTCATCCTCAATCTCCAAATCGGTATTTACCATTACCCCTCCCTGCGTTTTCAATGCTCTGAGGGGGGTCTTCTCTAAATTACCCTTAAGAATATTCGCCAGGATCTTATTGGGTTTTCCCCCTGCAGTAAAGTTACTCTGGCCCTGGAAAAAAATTCTATGCTGGGCTTTTTCTCTCAGAAGAGTCTCATAGTTCTTTTGGGCAGTTTGTAACGCCAACCAGGACTCCTGTGAGTCATTTTGCTCATACCGTAATTTTTTCATCTCTACCTCCTCCAACGCAACCTGTTCCTTTTTTCTAAAATCTCTCTTCTTAACCAGGATATTTCTAAAGAAAATACCTCTCATGTATGCTTTCAGCGCGTCCCAGGCAATTATAACCGGAGTGGATGTCTTATTGACAGACCAGAACCATGATATTTCACTACAGAACTCTTTATTTTTATCAAGAACACTAAACCAGTGTGGGTTCATCCGAAATGGACTGCGGGTCCTTTCATTTGTATCAAATTCGACCTCCAGTAAAATCGAAGAGTGATCCGACACTGACCTAGGTTCCGATTTAATTTTCTTTATAAAAGGAACAGAGTTCTCCTCACAGATAACCAAGTCTATCCTAGAGGCCGCTTGGTGAGAAGTACTAAAACAGGTAAAGCCCGTAATCGCAGGGTACAGCCTGCGCCATGCGTCGACCCAACCCGCCTCGGAGCAAAACCTCCTGAGAGGGGTGGGGCCAAGGCCACAGCCAGTCGACCGCCCTCTGCGGTCCCTCTGGGAGTCCCATACACAATTATAATCCCCCATTGAGTAGAGTGCAGTATATTCCTTGTTATTCGCAAACCTAATCAACGCTTCCAATACTGCCGTTCTAAAGGGAGGAGCAATATAAATAAAAGACAAAATCACCGCCACCCCATTTAACTTGCCATAAAGAAAAATATAACGGCCCTCCGAGTCAATTTTCTTACAAGTCAGCTCAAAATCAATCGCTTTATGAACATAGACTGAGACGCCAGAGGAAAAGGAGGACAAGGTAGAGTGAAGTTCGTATTTAGCCCATCTTTTACAAATAACTTCCGCGTCCTTTGATATGTGAGTCTCTATCAGGGCTACTATTGCTGGTAAATGCCTTGTGATTACTCCCCAAATTGCATATTTCTTCACCCTGTCCGCCATTCCCCTGACGTTCCATGTCAAAATTCTAACCGGAGCCATTTAGAGCCAAAAAAAAAAAAAAAAAAAAAAAAAAAAAAAAAACACCCCCCCCCTTCTGTCCAGGTCCCTCCCCCCCCCCAACCCCCCCCCCCCCCCGTTGTTGCCAACAGTAGCAGCAACTCATCCTACACCTATACCAACCCGTCCCTCCCCCCCCCCCCCAACATCCCCCTCCTATGCATCAATTTAAAACATATCAACATTAAGTGAGATCCGGGCTGAAATTGCCAAATAACCTAACACTCAATGCCCTCTGCCTCTATCCACCTATCCACCTCCGCAGAAGAAGCGAAAAAGTGAACAGAGTTCTTATACACCACCCGGAGCCGGGCTGGAAATAACAGGGAAAAAGGGAGAGCAGCCTTAGATAGCCGTTTTTTAACCTCTCTATAAGAGGCTCTCTTAACCTGCGTTCCCCTAGAAAAATCAGGATAAAAAGAAATTTTAGCATCATTCCAAAGAATATCCCCCTTTGTTCTAGCAAGCTTCAGGAGAGCGTCTCTGTCAGAGGAACAAAGGACCTTAATAAGCATAGTTCGAGGGGGCGCCCCAGGAATGGGTTTTTTCCCAGGGATCCTATGAGCTCGCTCTAAACCAAACAGGGGGGAGAAGGAGTCTGCCCCAAATAAGTCCAGCAACCATTTATGGCAAAAAACCACCGGGGATTGCCCTTCCTCCCCCTCTGGAAGACCAACAATACGGACATTAGATCTGCGAGAACGGTCCTCCAAATCAGTTAACTTGTCTTTCAGCCCCAAATTATCTTTCTTTAGTAGGTTCATCTCCTTTTGAACCAGAGCCATAGAGCTTTCCAAGGGTGAGATTTGTTTTTCCATTGCTCCCATTTTATCACGGATATTGGAGAGGTCCTGCCGGACCAGCATTATATCAGATGAAACAGTCCCCACTTGGGTAGTTAGGAGAGATATAGCTTGGCTGCATTTGGATATCTCTGACAAGATCTCTTTTAAAACTCCTGGATCTACCCCTCCTCCAAACCCCGTCTCTCCCCCGGGAATTTCAGAATGTACAGCAGAAACTTCCCCGGCAGAAATATTAAGAGATGAATCCAGCTTATTAAACCCCGGGGATTTCAAATATTTCCCAATCTTGGGGGGTGAGATAGGATCCTTGGCCGCCATCCCTTTGCCTGCTTTCTTACTCTGGGCTTTGGTAGCCATTGGGAGAGGACACCAGGGGTATTCGCTTATCAACCCGCGTACAGTTATTATACTTCCCAGATGTACCAGGGATGCAGGGCAGCAACCCCTCTGGCTACAATCCAGCCACGAGTAGACTTGCCGGTCCCCCAGGAGACGAATATAGCAGTTAGAAGCCAAGATGCAGCCACAGAGCAACACTCCGTCCTTTCAACAAAGGGGAACCTTTAGAGGGCAAACCAAAGGGTAGCAAGGTTAGCACTCAGGGGGCATAAGCATAGTAAAGTCAGGTCATTGTCCATTGAAACTGAAACCCCCTTATCACCAGGGATCCAGCCCCGGAGATGTCCACAGCAACAGCAGAGATAGGGTAGAGGCACAGTACCTTAATTGCAGGGCACAGGGGTCAAGCAGGAGACAAGAAGACGAGAAGTGAGCTCCAGGGGCCGCACATACCACAGCACATCCAGCGCTTTGAACGCGGACCGAGCGTGCAGCCCATCCCCCGCTTTCATAGGCTCCCGGCAGTCAGCTGACAGGAATCCCCGGCCGCGTCACTACACATGACCGCCGGCCAGATCCGAAGCCACGAGCGCCCCCGATAGGAGCCGAATCGGCACCGGAGACGTCCGCAGCAAGACCCCATCCAGAGAGGGCCACCCTGGAGCCGGACCATCACATTCCGCCGGGGTCCGGGGCGCAGGTCCCGCAAACCGGACGCCCGGCACCTGGCCGCATGGAGGAGAGAGGTAGGAGGCGGGGAGGAGGAGGAGCGGCGCGGCACCTACGTCATGCCGCCGGCGTCCCGCGTCTGTGCCGTCGTGATTCCTGTTTAAATGCTGTTGCTATACTGCAATAAAATGTTTATTTAAAAAAAAAAAAAAAAAGTCTACAGTAACAGAATGTAAACCTGCCTGGGATAAACATATATCTATCCTAAGATAATAGGAAGTGAAATAAACTACCGCAGGCGAGGGGAACACCTGTTCGCGCTGTTAGACTGGAGGCAACCAAGCAACCGCGCCCCCCCTTGGGGCTAGACCCCATAACTTATTTCTTATTACAACCAATGGCTATTAGCCCAAAATAAAACTCAAAGTTTTGACCTTTTGTATGCGTGGGGGTAGGCCACAGCTTGTTTATTTTTAACTAAAAACTTATAACCATCAAATTAGCGGAAAGGGAAGACCTTGCATGACCTCTTCAGGGCGAGGTCACCAGCATGCCAGGCCACCGCTCCAGCGGTGGGCATGTCCTAGTTGTTCAGACGGGTGGCCTCGCCGACTCCTCACGTTCCTCTTGGCAAGGTCATTCCCAGCGCAAGCTGTGACAACAATACAATAACATACATTAAACAATCAAGAGCAACAGCAACAGGGAGGAAGGGTGGGCAAGTTCTCAACAGCCTGACACGCTTCCGGATGTCCCCTTAAATATCCTCCTACCGACACTCCCCCCGGCCAATCCGCACTATTACCCAGCCCCTAGGGGAGGCCTATTCCCTCCCCCTGGTACAGCCAGTCAAAGCACCTACGCTTAGGCAGCGCCGCTACTCCAAGAATTGTCTTTTTCAAGTATCTCAAGTCCTGCCGGTCTACACAAGAACTTTTATGAAAGCGGTTGGAGAAGTGCGATTCGCCAACGTACCCTTCTGCCTGTTGCTGGTTCCTTTCTGGCTTATGTCGAGGAGCCAGCTCTGCCCAGTCGTTCAAACCGTCTCCCCTCCTGATAGTCCCCCTAGCCTCAACTACAAGTCTTCTTTCTCTTCAAGTAACTACCAGAGACTTTCTTAAACTCTGAGGTACCTCCTCTAACACTTAAAGGGAACTTGCTGTCAACCACTATTCTTAAGCGCAAAATGCACTGTGTATACTTGGTCATTGAAAACTACAATGCTGTTCCTTTGAGAAACTTCCTTTAAGTAAACAATTTTCACTCTTTATTTTGGACTGTGCCTTTCTCAATTGCACTACCACACAAAAAGAATACCAGGAACAACCCTTTAAGGGCTTGTGTTGGGACCTAGAGCGTGCTACTACCACTCCGAGCCCTGTGACAAGTGCCGCAGCGGTAATGTACCATCAGTACTAGCAAGTAACAAGGACCTCTGGGTTACCACCTTAGCAGCAGTACAGTGCTTAGTGTAACCCCTTCACCTCTTCCTGCTGCTGTTTTTCCTTTTTGTTGATATAGTACCTTGCAAAGCTAGTGCATCAGTAACCACCTTCTGCCCAATTCATTTTTACCAGGACTAGATCATGGTATAATAGAGTGCAATTTATACTGAGCAGTGACTGGGCAGGTAGCTCATTGAGGGAGTACCTGTCTGTGGATTACTTGCAAACAGCCTTGCTCTGGTATTACCCTCGAAATAACAGCAGTGAGAGCACGAAGGTCACCCTGATGCCACCTCCTTATCATTAGCTTATAACTGGTTATCTACACAAACCACCAGGTATGTACACTGTGGAAGGTAAGTAACCCTTTGTATTAAACCATTATACTGTATTTAACCCCTACATGACCAAAGGTCGATCGATGCACGGATGTCCAGGTCACACTGAAGCATGGTCCTCCTCCGCATCTTCTAAGAGTCATAACGCTTTTATTGTTTCACCTACAGGGCTGGTTGGTACGTAATTTTTTTGCGCCATGATCTATAGTTTTTATTGTTGTAAATGGGAGTTTTTGATCGCTTTTTATTATTTTTTTATATATAATTTTATTATTTTTTATGATATATAATTTTTTAAAAGTCATCAATCCGGGTAGTTTTTATTTTCCTTCTTTTTTTTACACTGTTCACTGTGAAATATTTTAATAGATCGGACAATTCTTCACGCTACCATACCAAGCAGGTGTAGATTTGGATCATGATTTACCTCTGCGAGCAAGCGTAAATCATGATAAATGAGGCGCGGGAGTAGGCCACGCCTCCTCCCCTCCTTATCACGCCCCTTCAAGCTCCGCCAGCCCGCCCATCGGGTGAGCAGGGCGTAGGGGAGGCGTATGCCAGGGAGAAGGGGCGAATCTGCACCTTCTACCTTGCGTACTCCTCGGGTGTATGTTTCATAAATGTCCCCCAATATATATATATATTTTTATTTTAATACATTTTTTATTTATAAAATGGGAAAGGTGGTGATGTAAACTTTTATTGGGGGAGGGGTTTTGTAATATTTTTTTAAACTTTTTTTTTTTTTGTTTACACTTTTTATGTCCCCCTAAGGGATTTATATGCTTTATCATTAGCCTTTATCATTAGGGATCTAATGATATAAGTTATCATAAGATTGCTTATACTGATCAATGCTATGCCATGGCATATCATTGATCAGTGATATTGGTGATCTTCTCATAGAGTCTGCCAGAGGCAGACTCTATGTGAGGATCGACAATCAGACAGGATGGAGGTAAGTATTCTAACTCTGTCTGTCAAGGAAACCGATCAGTCAATGACAGGTACTCCAGTGAAAATCTTTCAAATCAACTGGTTTCAGAAAGCTATATAGATTTGTAATTTCCTTCTATTTTAAAATCTCAAATCTTACAGTACTTATCAGCTGCTGTATGTCCTACAGGAAGTGGTGTAGTTTGTCCGGTCTTACACAGCACTCTCTGCTGCCACCTATGTCCATGTCAGGAACTGTCCAGAGCAGTAGCAAATCCTCTCCTGCTCTGGACAGGTCCTGACATGAGATGGCAGCAGAGAGCACTGTGTCAGACAGCAAAGAATTTACTGCAGGACATACAACAGCTGATAAGTAATGGAAGACTGGAGATTTTTAAATAGAAGTAAATTACAAATCTATATAACTTTCTGAAACCAGCTGATTTGAAAGAACAAAATTTTTCGCCAGAGTACCCCTTTAACCTCTTAAGGACATAGGACGTACCGGTACGTCCTATGTCCTCATTAGCACTTCAAAGCGGGGCCGCGCGGCGGCCCCGCTTTGAAGTGCCGCGATCCCGGGTGCCACGTGTAGCCCGGGACCGCCGCTATTAGCGGGCACGGTCCGATCGCCGTGCCCGCTAATTAGCTAATCGGAGGCAGCTGTCAAAGTTGACAGCTGCCTCCGATTACCGGAGGCAACGTTTCCCTGGTGTCTAGTGGGGGAGATCGCTCCTCCGGGACCTTGTCCCGGAGGAGCGATCTCCCTGTCTGATGCCGGCCGGGGACGCGTCCAAGATGGCGCCGTCCTCGGCTCGGCACTCGTTTGTTTCCGGCTGCAGCAGCCGAAAGCAAACGAGTGCCGATCTCATGGATCTCTGCAGCATATCTATGCTGCAGAGATCTCCATGAGAGATCCAAGTGTATATACTAGAAGTCCCCCAGGGGGGCTTCTAGTATATGTGTAAAAAAAAACAAAAACGTGTTGTTAATAGTAAAAATCCCCCTCCCCTAATAAAAGTCTGAATCACCCCCCTTTTCCCAGGTTTTAAATAAAAGTAAACAAATAAATAAATAAATAAACATGTTTGGTATCGCCGCGTGCGTAATCGCCCGAACTATTAATTAATCACATTCCTGATCTCGTACGGTAAACGGCGTCAGCGCAAAAAAATCCCAAAGTGCAAAATTGCGCATTTTTGGTCGCATCAAATCCAGAAAAAATGTAATAAAAAGCGATCAAAAAGTCGTATATGCGCAATCAAGGTACCGATAGAAAGATCACATCATGGCGCAAAAAATGACACCTCGCACAGCCCCATAGACCAAAGGATAAAAGCGCTATAAGCCTGGGAATGGAGCGATTTTAAGGAACGTATATTGGTTAACAACGGTTTGAATTTTTTACAGGCCATCAGATACAATATAAGTTATACATGTTATATATCGTTTTAATCGTAACGACTTGAGGAACATGCATAACAAGTCAGTTTTACCCCAGGGCGAATGGCGTAAAAACACATTTCCCCCAAATAAAAGAAATGCGTTTTTTTTTTTTCAATTTCACCACACTTTGAATTTTTTTCTGGTTTCGCAGTGTACTTTATGCAAAAATTCAGCCTGTAATTGCAAAGTACAATTAGTGACGCAAGAAATAAGGGGTCATGTGGGTTTCTAGGTGGAAAAATGCAAGTGCTATGACCTTTTAAACACAAGGAGGAAAAACCGAAAACGTAAAAACGAAAATGGGCCATGTCCTTAAAGGGTTAACCCCTTGCTGTAAAATAATGTTCCTGGAACTTTTGCATACAGCACACTGCAAAACCAGAAAAAAATTAAATGTGTGATGAAATTGAAAAAAAAAAAAAAAACGCATTTTTTAAATTTTAAATTATTTTTTTTTTATAAAATGGGGAAAGGGGGGGGGGGGGGGGTGATCTAAACTTTTATTAGGAGTGGGGCTTTTTATTAATAATAAAACATTTTATTTTTCTAATATTTATTATACTTCTAGTATAACTACACTGATCTCTCATTGAGATCTATGCAGTATAGTTATACTGCATAGATCCATGAGATAGGCACTGCAGCCAAAAACAATAGAGTGATGAGTCGGGATCAGCACCATTACGGCGCAGACCCTGGCCGGTATCAGATTCAGGGATCGCTCATCCGCGACCACGGACCACTAGACACCAGGGAAGTGGCAAAGGAGCATTTTAAATGCAGCTGTCAGATAGCCCCGGGCTGCAGATAGCGCGACCTCTCTCTGTACGCCCCCACCCGCATAAGGACGTACAGTTACGCCCTTGGGCTATGTTCACACTACGTATATTTGAGGCTGTATGTTTGAGACTGTATAGCAACCAAAACAAGGAGTGGATTGAAAACACAGAAAAGCTCTGTTCACATAATGTTGTAATTGAGTGGATGGCCGTCATTTAATGGCAAATATTTGCTGTTATTTTAAAACAACGGCTGTTATATTGAAATAATGGAAGTTATTTACCGTTATATGGCGGCCATCCACTCAATTACAACATTGAGTGGATTCAATCCACTCCTGGTTTTGGTTGCTATGAGGACCTGACATGAGGACCAAATACAGCCTCAAATATACATAGTGTGAACCCAGCCTTATGCGGGAAAGAGTTAAATGCTGCTATAGATTGGGGTGTTTAATGAGTTAATGGCAGATGGCAGTGCGATCGCGACTGCCTGTCATTATCCCCAGCTCCTGGGACACTAATGTGTGCTGGGATGATCACACTGAAGCGGCCGTGCACATGATATAACCCCTTCACACCAGGAATGTGTGTATATACATTCCTCCTGCACGGGGCATCAGCAGTAGTTATGTATACAGACATATGGCTGACGTAACGGGGTGAAAGTACACATGGAAATCATTTCACGGTGCTCTGTGTGACTTAGCACTTTGTGGTGAATACAATGGTTTTATAGTTACACAAAGGTCATTGTTCTCTTTTATTTTACACTATTGACTTTCTTGTTATTGCTATTTATTGAGTGATTGAGCAGGAACACAAAGTGACCAACACTCGAACACCTCTGCAGATATAAATCACTGGGGGTTCTAGGTTTCCTCTTACCTGAAGCAGATTCTATATTTTGTAAATAAATTCATCTTGTTAAAAAAACTATGAGCCGGCCTGGTGGGGGGTAACCATTGCGACCTTCCCCCCCCCCCCCCCCCCCCCCCCCTAGTGATGCCCCTGGTAGTCATAGTTAACTACTTAGTGATGTCCCTGGTAGTCTAGTTAAAGGGGTTGTCCGGCGAAAAAAATTATTCACAGAATAACACACATTAAAAAGTTATACAACTTTGTAATGTATGTTATGTCTGTGAATGGCCCCCTTCCCCGTGTTTCCCCCCACCCACGCTAGACCCGGAAGTGTGGTGCATTATACTCACCGCATGTCGTGTCGTCCACGGTCTCCGATCGTCAGCAGTGACGTCTTCTTCGTAAGTTCGGCGGATCTTCCCGAGTGCCGGCCGCCCTCTGCAGCGTCATCCGAAGCTCAGCCGCGATTGGCTGAGCATAACTGTGCTCAGCCAATCGCGGCTGAGCAGCTGATGACGTGGCCGCGTCATCAGCCGCTCAGCCGCGATTGGCTGAGCACAGTTATGCTCAGCCAATCGCGGCTGAGCGGCTGATGACGCGGCCACGTCATCAGCTGCTCAGCCGCGATTGGCTGAGCACAGTTATGCTCAGCCAATCGCGGCTGAGCTTCGGATGACGCTGCAGAGGGCGGCCGGCACTCGGGAAGATCCGCTGGCCTCCCGAAGAAGACGTCACTACTGAAGATCGGAGACCGTGGTCGGCACGTGACAGGTAATGTATAGCGCACCACACTTCCGGGTACACGGGTGGGGGTGGTGGGACACGGGGAAGGGGGCCATTCACAGACATAACATACATTACAAAGTTGTATAACTTTGTAATGTGTGTTATTCTGTGAATAATTTTTTTCGCCGGACAACCCCTTTAACCCCCCAGTGATGTCCCTGGTAGTCTAGTTAACCCCCCAGTGATGTCCCTGGTAGTCTAGTTAACCCCCCAGTGATGTTCCTGGTAGTCTAGTTAACCCCCAGTGATGTCCCTGGTAGTCTAGTTAACCCCCCAGTGATGTCCCTGGTAGTCTAGTTAACCCCCCAGTGATGTCCCTGGTAGTCTAGTTAACCCCCCAATGATGTCCCTGGTAGTCTAGTTAACCCCCCAGTGATGTCCCTGGTGGCCTAGTTAACCCCCCAGTGATGTCCCTGGTAGTCTAGTTAACCCCCCAATGATGTCCCTGGTAGTCTAGTTAACCCCCCAGTGATGTCCCTGGTAGTCTAGTTAACCCCCCAGTGATGTCCCTGGTAGTCTAGTTCAGTGATTTTCAACCTTTTTTGAGCCGCGTCACACTTTTTATACTTAAAAAATCCCGGGGCACACCACCAACCAAAATGGCACAAAATGACACTAAAACAGTACATATTATACATATAGTTTACGGAGTTCATTCTTGGGGTTTTTGAATCAGCTTCCTATCACCACAAGAGCTGCTTTTTAAAACCTCAAGAGTGAAATATGCCTGGCAGAGGTCCTTTCAATAAATTATTTATTTTAAAAAAGTGAAATAAAAAAGGATAACCCCCTCATATATACAATCCCATGTAACCTCATACATACAGTCCCATGTATTCCCATATATATATATTATATATATATATACAGTCCCATGTAAACTCATACATACAGTACCACGTATATGAGCACATAATTATCAGCACCATATATTGTGATGATGTGCACTGTATAGCGCCACAGTATATGGTGCTGATAATTATGTGGCTCATATACTGCAGTATAAAGGGGTACAATGAGAAGTACTATGGCCATGAGGCCAGAGTACAAGTGCCCCCTGCTTTGCCCTCATACAGTAATAATGCCACGTGCAGTATGCCCCTATAATAATAATGCCCCCTGCAGTATGCCCCCATATAATAATGCCCCCTGCAGTATGCCCCCATATAATAATAATGCCCCCTGCAGTATGCCCCCATATAATAATGCCCCCTGCAGTATGCCCCCATATATTAATAACGCCCCCTGCAGTATGCCCCCATATAATAATAATGCCCCCTGCAGTATGCCCCCATATATTAATAACGCCCCCTGCAGTATGCCCCCATATAATAATAATGCCCCCTGCAGTATGCCCCCATATATTAATAACGCCCCCTGCAGTATGCCCCCATATAATAATAATGCCCCCTGCAGTATGCCCCCATATATTAATAATGCCCCCTGCAGTATGCCCCCATATAATAATAATGCCCCCTGCAGTATGCCCCTATATATTAATAATGCCCCCTGCAGTATGCCCCCATATATTAATAATGCCCCCTGCAGTATGCCCCCATATAATAGTAATGCCCCCTGCAGTATGCCCCATATATTAATAACACCTCCTGCAGTATGCCCCCATATAATAATAATGCCCCCTGCAGTATGCCCCCATATATTAATGCCCCCTGCAGTATTCCCCCATATTTTAATAATGCCCCCTGCAGTATGCCCCCATATATTAATAACACCTCCTGCAGTATGCCCCCATATATTAATAACACCTCCTGCAGTATGCCCCCATATTTTAATAATGCCCCCTGCAGTATGCCCCCATATATTAATAACACCTCCTGCAGTATGCCCCTATATATTAATAATGCCCCCTGCAGTATGCCCCCATATATTAATAATTCCCCCTGCAGTATGCCCCCATATAATAGTAATGCCCCCTGCAGTATGCCCCATATATTAATAACACCTCCTGCAGTATGCCCCCATATAATAATAATGCCCCCTGCAGTATGCCCCCATATATTAATGCCCCCTGCAGTATTCCCCCATATTTTAATAATGCCCCCTGCAGTATGCCCCCATATATTAATAACACCTCCTGCAGTATGCCCCCATATATTAATAACACCTCCTGCAGTATGCCCCCATATTTTAATAATGCCCCCTGCAGTATGCCCCCATATATTAATAACACCTCCTGCAGTATGCCCCTATATATTAATAATGCCCCCTGCAGTATGCCCCCATATATTAATAATGCCCCCTGCAGTATGCCCCCATATAATAATAATGCCCCCTGCAGTATGCCCCCATATATTAATAATGCCCCCTGCAGTATGCCCCCATATATTAATAATGCCCCCTGCAGTATACCAATATGCACCAATAGTTTAAAAAAAAAAACCCATCATACTCACCTAATCCGCACTGTGTGGCTGCAGGCAGCAGCTCTCCCTCCTCTTCAAGCTCCATCCTGTGAGCCGCGGGGACTGAACCTCCGGCAGACGTCATGATGTCACATCATCACGCCTGCCGGAGAGGTCACATCCCGGCGCCCCATAGGCTGCTGGCATGAAGTGCCGCGGCCTATGGGATCGAATGTCAGAGCAGGACGCTGACAGGTCCTGCTCTGACATTCTGCTCGATTGAACATCAAACCGATCGGAATATCCCTAGAAGCTGCGCGGCCGCAGCTTCTAGGGATATTAAAGGGAAAGTGACGCATTTCCCACCGGGATCCCGCGGCACCCCTGGCGGGTTCTCACGGCACACCAGTGTGCCGCGGCACCCTGGTTGGGAAACGCTGGTCTAGTTAAGTCCCCAGTGATGTCCCTGGTAGTCTAGTTAACCCCCCCAGTGATGTCCCTGGTAGTCTAGTTAACCCCCCAGTGATGCCCCTGGTACTCTAGTTAACTCCCCAGTGATGTCCCTAATAGTCTAGTTAACCCCCCAGTGATGTCCCTAATAGTCTAGTTACCCCCCAGTGATGTCCCTGGTAGTCTAGTTAACCCCCCAATGATGTCCCTGGTAGTCTAGTTAACCCCCCAGTGATGTCCCTGGTAGTCTAGTTAACCCCCCAGTCATGTCCCTGGTAGTCTAGTTACCCCCCCCCCCCCTGTGATGCCCTGGTAGTCTAGCTAACCCCCCCCAGTCATGTCCCTGGTAGTCTAATTAACCCCCCATTGTCTTTTCCAAATAAAAAAATAAACATCCTACTCACCTTTCCTCCGCTCCCACGCTGCCCAGGTCCTCTCCTCTCTCCTCTAGTTTGTGCCAGCCTTCTCCTGCAGGCGGCGCGTGATGAAATGACATCATCGCGCATGGGCCGCAGGAGAAAGAAGTCGTGTGCCGCTCTGGTGGGGAAGGAGACGGCGCGATCAGCATCTTCCTGTGTCTGGCAGCCATCACAGACATAGGAGGATGCAGTGTATGCCAGCTCCTGCCCCGCTAGAGTGGCGCATGTCACAGGAGAGCCGCAGGCCGCTCCAGGAGCTCTCAGGTGCCGGAGGTTCCCCACTCCTGCCCTAAGGGGTCGAAACGTTGCCACTGTGTATGTTGCTTGAATAAACTTCACCGCAATTTTTTCACTGGATGCTGTCGGATTACTACTCATGTGATGCCATAGAAATGTGTCAAAAGTTTTGATCGGTCCAGGTCTGAGTGTTTACACCAGTATTGATTGGGAGAACGAGACAGGAGATGATAGCGCTAAGCATAATCCTCTCCCGGCTCCGTTTCACGTGATGAGTCGAGCTCCTAACGTAAGTCTATGGAGCTTGGACTGTAAGTACAGGCAATGCAGTGGCTGCCTCCAGCGTTGCCTTGGAAGTATAGCCCTTGGGGCAGCCCACTGCACTGACTGACCTTCACACTCCATATGATTCAGTTTGGGCATTATCTTCATTTATCACTTTTTATGTCCTTCCTCTAAAGGAAATCAGCCGTTATAATCGTTCCTTATCTATAAGAGGAGCAAAGTGCAGGAGTTGTAGTCACACCTGGACTTTGGTGCATGAGCAGGTTTAAAGACCAAAGAAAAGACACATTATATAAATGGTGCATGGAAGCTGAGGAGTAAAGATTCTGCATTAAGGTTCGGGAGCTTCTGCATCGGGGTGAAACAGGATAGCAGCCTGAATCACATTTGGGACAGGAGGAACCACTTAAAAAACCCCTATAAGCACTGGAGGATAACTAGGAAAGGTTGACCTCCTTTGCGAAGATTTGAATGGTGCTCCCCACCACCACTAAGCCATCAAGCCTCATATTAATCCTACATTACTGGGTTACACTACAGGGTAGATGTATGCTTAACCCCTTAGGCTTTCCACAGAGGAGCATATTGCACACCTATTTTTGTGTCTGTATTACAGATGCAAGACCTGGACTGACCGTGGGTCTGAGGACCAGTATTGACCACTGTGGGCGCAAAAATAAGCAGCCAATACACATATCTGTGGGAAGACTTAAAGGGGCATTATACCCAAGAGTTAAAAAATGAAATGCTCCCAAACCTAGCTGTTATTATTCACCAGGCCCACCTGAGTATTTTAAGTCATCTCTTGTCTTTCTAGCTGCTGCCATTCCTGAGTTACAAGTTTTTTCTAATATCTGGTCTACATCCAACATGGAGCCAGCCAGAAAACTACATTTCCCAGCATGCATTGCATCTCAGGGCCAAATACCAACATCTTGTAGTATCTGGCTGGCCTATCGCTGGCACATTCTGCTTCTGCTTTACACTGTAAACAAAATGTCTCTATCTATCTATCTATCTATCTAGATGAAACAACTGTGTCACCTTTTCCCTATACTGCTCAGGAGGCTGTCTCTGTTCTGTTGTTTCCCCGCTCCTTGTCCAGATTCTCACTGATTGGTGTGATGCCAGTGGTGGGCGGGGTTACAGATGAAGTGTTACAGCTTGCCTAGCAATAAAACAGATATAGATCATATGTCTCAGAAGGGAGGGGGAGGACAGATGAGTGGAGACAGAGTGGAGCAAGAAGTGAATATTTTCAGCAGCTTCAGGGTGTAAGTCAGGACAGGGTTAAATCATTATTAAGTGGAGTATCAGGAAAGACTGAAGGATTTGAATCTGTATAGTTTGGTGGAAAGAAGAGGGGGGGGGGCATGATCAAAACCTTTATCTATGTTACAGGACTAAATAAGGTTTAGGAGGGAAGGGGTTTCGGAAATATAACTGAACTCAAGAGGACACAGTGACAGGTTAATTGCTGGAAAGATCAGAAGCAATGTGAGAAAATATTACTATACTGAAAGAGTAGTAGATGCTTGGAACAAACTTCCAGCAGATGTGGTTGGTAAATCTACAATAAAAGAATGTAAACCTGCCTGGTATATACATTTCCCTTACGTCCTCAGCAGCAGCACAAATGGGGAAGATCCTATCTTCCTGCAATGGTAGGACAGATGGTACTAATAAAAGATTGATTAGGAGCCCTATAAGAAGGCCATACAGACCCCTCCTCCTTGTGTTTTTTTCTGTCCTCCTGTGGGACAGGTGGTAGGAGAGGGAAGCAGGCTCAGGCCTATGTTTGTGTCTGACTTTCCTTTCCAAAGATTCTTCCTTTCCACATGGTCGTGTGGAGAGGGGAAATTTATAGAAATGTTGTTTTTCCTGCTCTGCTGTATCAGAGAGGAGATTATTTACTTTTTAGTAGAGTTATCGCTCAGCTTCTCTGCTGTATGAAGCCGCTGTGTGAGGGAAGCCATGAAGCTGCTGCAGTAAGTATCATGGCGCTGCCAGATCTGTGTCCTCACCTGGGCGGCTGCTAATGTTTCTTGATACTTCAGCAAGGTAAGATATGCTGCTTTTTCTTTTGAGCTGGAAGCCTGGCATGTGTGTCAGGAGGATTATTGGATATATATATGTTGTATGAAGCTTTTATGCCTCAAATGTTTCGTTTCAATGTCTTTCACTTTTTTTAACATTGGTTGTGCAAGTCCTGTTAGACTGCTTCACTATATGAGTACATATGTAACTATAGTGTGTATACATGAACACAGCTTTAAAGCTGCTAGTTGGGTATTTAGTACACCTGTTGTCTCATTATTTTCTCCAGTACTGCTACAATGAAGCTATGAAACTGTGTATGTGTGTGAACACAGCCCTAGAGCTGCTAATTGTGTACACCTGTTGCCTCATTACTTTCTATAGTACTGCCATCAGA
Organism: Dendropsophus ebraccatus; assembly: GCF_027789765.1. Taxonomy (NCBI): domain Eukaryota; kingdom Metazoa; phylum Chordata; class Amphibia; order Anura; family Hylidae; genus Dendropsophus; species Dendropsophus ebraccatus. The sequence goes on along the minus strand of NC_091457.1, from coordinate 149,792,112 downwards.
TGATGCAGTGAAGCTATAAAACTGTGTGTGTGCACACAACCCTAGAGCTGTTAGTTGTGCAGTGTGCACACCTACTGCCTGATTACTTTCTATAGCACTGCTACCAGATGATGCAGTGAAGCTATAAAACTGTGTGCACACAACCCTAGAGCTGCTAGTTGTGCAGTGTGCACACCTGCCGCCTGATTACTTGCTATAGTACTGCTACCAGATGATGCAGTGAAGCTCTGAAACTGTATGTGAACACAGCCCTAGAGCTGCTAATTGTGTACACCTGTTGCCTCATTACTTTTTATAGTACTGCCATCGGATGATGCAGTGAAGCTATAAAACTGTGTGTTTGTGTGTGCACACAACCCTAGAGCTGCTATTTATGCATTGTGAACACCTGCTGCCTAATTACTTTCTATAGTACTGCTACCAGATGATGCAGTGAAATTGTGTGTGTGAACACAGCCTTAGAATTGTAGTTGTGTAGTGTGTATACCTGCGGTCTGATTACTTTTCCAGTATTTCTATCAGATGATACAATGAAGCTATAAAACTGTGTATGAACACAGCCTTAGAGTTATTGTGTAGTGGTAGATACACCTCCTGTCTAATAACTTTCACTAATACTGCTAACAGATGACGCAGTCACCCTATGGAGCATCTGTGTGCTACTCCAGTGCTGCCATTTAAGAATGCAGTGAAGCTACTGTGTGTGAACACGGCCTTAGAATTGTTACTTGTATACTATACACCTGCTGTCTATTTACTTTCACTATACTGCTATCAGATAATACAGTGATCATGTGGACCTTCTGTGTGCTGACATTTAAGAATGCAGTGAAGCTACTGTGTGTGAACACTGCCTTAGAATTTAGTAGTGTACTATGTACACCTGCTGTTTAATTACCTTCACTAATAACCTTCACTAATACTGCTATCAGATGATGGTTATCATGTGGACCTTCTGTGTGCTGCTATTTAAGAATGCAGTGAAGCTACTGTGTGTGAACACTGCCTTAGAATTTAGTCGTGTAATATGTACACCTGCTGTTTAATTACCTTCACTAATACTGCTATCAGATGATGGTTATCATGTGGACCTTCTGTGTGCTGCTATTTAAGAACGCAGTGAAGTTATGAAGCCACTGTGTGTGAACATTGCCTTAGAATTGTAGTGTACTGTGTAACACCTGCTGTCTGATTTCTTTCACTATACTGCTATCAGATGATGCAGTGCCCTATGAAGCTACTGTGTGTGAACACAGCCTTAGAGTTGCTAGTTGTGTACTGGATACATCTATCTAATTACTTTCCCTAATACTGCTATCAGATCATATAGTGACCATATGGAGCTATGTGTGTGAGCACATGCTTAGAGCTGCTGGATGTGTACTGGATACACCTGCTGTCTGATTACTTTCCCTAAAACTGCCATCAGATGATGCAGTGATTCTATGGAGCTTTTTTGCGCTGCTCCAGTGCTGCTATTTAAGAATGCAGTAAAGCTACTGTGTGTGAACATGGCCTTAGTACACAGATGTACACATCTACAATCCTATCTGATTAGTACTGTTATCAGATAATGCAGTGACCTATGAAGCTACATCCTTAGAGATGCTGGATGTGTACTGTGTATACCTGCAGTCTAATTACTCTGTAATACTTTGTACACCTGCTGTCTAGTTACACTCTGTAATACTGATATCAGATGATGCAGTGACCCTATGGAGCTTCTGTGTACTGAAAGGATGCAGTAAAGCTATGAAGCTGCTATGTGTGAACACCGCCTTAGGATTGCTGGTTGCATATTCAGTGCACCTGTGTGTCTGATTCCAGGCACTCTGCACTAGTCTGTTAGTTGGCCGGTCAGTCTGGCACAACTTCCATCCTTGGATGTAGCAGGATTCTGGTAACAGAACTTCTGGGGAAAAAGCTTTCTTGGCATACAGATCCTGCAAGATTCGACTTTCAGGTGGCAGGGAATTAATTTGTGGATTGCAACTTTTTCTCAGAAGAGACAATGACTGCTTAAGATTTTACATCTGAATGATAATCTACAGGCTGAACTGGATGGAGTCCGAGGTCATGGCTCCTTCAGACGCACAAAGACCTTGTTAAAAAAAAAAAAAAAAAAATTCTTAGTAATTAAAAAAATAAATAAATAAATAAATAAATGAAATAAAATAAATAATTGTTTATATTACTATAGCTGAGCAGTATACTTGGCTGCCTGATCCCCACAGTTTGGAGACTGGTCCTTCGTTGTAAGGGGGCAGATGTTCACTCCAATATAAAGATAGTTGGATCTGTATTGGACATTCTCATGAAAGTTCTTTTTTTCTTATGATCAGGTCCATTATCTGCCCCAGTCTAATAAGAGAAGGAACTTCTACTTTTGTTCCACATTCCGTAGGAATTCTAGTATGGAAGGTAAAGGAAAGAATCCTGCACAAGAAGGACCAGACGTCTCGGAGGCCTTGGGGATGGGGACAAGAACTTGTGACTACGTCTTTTCTGATAATTTATTTCCATAATGAGAGAGGTCTGTACCAGTGTTATATGATAGGAAAGGCTACCATATTGAATTTTGATCTGTGGGTCCCTCCTAGAGGGATGTTATCTGACCGTGTATACCTGTATGCAGCCTCCTCTGAGGAAGGTGCTGTATGTGGGATCTATGATCTGTAGGTCCCTCCTAGAAGAAGGATGTTATCTGACCAGGTATACCTGCATGTACCTGTATAAAGCCTCCTCTGAGAAAGCAGTTGTATGGAGGATTTATGCTCTGTAGTTCCCTCCTAGAAGAAGGATGTTATCTGACCATGTATACCCGCATATACCTGTCTACAGACAAAAGCTGCATATTCCTTTACATCAAGACCTTTTGTACAAGGCAATTGGCATTCTTTTCAATTTACAGCCCTTCTGTTTGGAATCATCTTGGCTCCATCTACAGTCACCAAGGTAATGTCTATTGTACTTTGACTGTTTGAGAAAATTGAAGCTCATCATTGTTTCTGGCATGGAACAATTCCTAGGGAGGAGAATAGATCCCCAGTCTGTGACTTTCTTCCTCCAGAGAGATTACAGAAGTTGACACAAGTCGGGGTTCTCGGCACTCCCCAGTTGCTGTCACTTCATCTGATACCCTTGGGTCTTATGTCTACACTGGAAATAACACCCAGAGACAAGGATAGCTTTCCCTGCTCAATGGCAGCAGTCTCCCAATGAAGTGGGTAGAGAAAACCATTGATATATCAAGCAGTGGGGCGCTTGTATGAGCAAAGGGCAAAGGAGCCTTAATCCCCATCAGAGATGTTGCTGGCATCCAACATATGAAGGGAATACTAGTCCACTCCAGCACACCAATCTATGGTAAGCTATCAGTATAAGATCAAAACCGCATCTAGGATGGCGCATATCGATCTTTATAGGGGCACTAACTCTGTAGTATTACTACTGGAGGCAGGGGCATTTTGTCTGCTGGCAATCTATGCTGCGATGTAACCCTGTCGGAGGAACGGTCTCTGGACCAGAAGCTTTCTGGAAAATCGCATGGAGGATAGACCTATTCCTATTCAAGGTTCAAATTGGAAAACCTTTTTTCCTCACTCCCAAAAAGCCCAGAGTCTTGCAGAATCTGAGACAAGGTTGGGCCTTGGTCAGCCTCATTTGCCCCTATTGACCCAAGAGGGCATGGTTCACAATGGTGAGCCCCCTGCCTAAGAATCTTCTGGGAACTCTCCCAGTCTCCACAGCTACTGACTCAAGTAGCAGAGATTACTCCCAGCGTCCCTGCCAGGCGTGGGCAGAGTCTAAAAATCTTGCAAGTAGCAAGTCTCTGGTTTCATGATGGCTTCTTATTATCTAAAAGCATGGCGCTAATTCCATAGGAATAATCTGGAGGCTTCTGTATACCCTCAGTTAATAACTCAAGAGGGCAGGCTTGTCCGAAGCTTGACTGCCGTCAACAAGGTGGGAATTGATATGCTGTCAAAGTGGTGACCACTCTTGTGTAGTCCAGAGCCACAACTGCCTACAGAACCTACCTGAAGGTAAAGAAGATGTTTGAAGCCTGGTGGGTGAAAGTCTCTTCCACATCTCCATTGTTACAATCCATTACTCCTGCCAACACGGGAGAGAAGGAGCTTCATCCCTTAGATGTGGGAAGGGCTTGGAGCATGTATATTGAACGGGCAAACTCCTTCAGGAAATCTAACCACTTGTTTTTATCCTTTGCAGGGAAAAACAAAGGATGCAAGTCATCCAAAGCTTCTCTGTCCAGATGGATAAGGGAAGTCATCTCCATATGCTACCAAGAAGCTGGATTACAGGTACCTGGTGCAATCAAGGCACATTCAATGAGGGCAATATCATCCACATGGGCTGAAAAAAGATCTGTACCCTTGGAACAAATATGCACGACTGCTTCATGGTCGTCCGTCAATACCTTTGTCAAGCACTATAGACTATATATTCACGAGTCAACCAGTTTTTGGCTCAGCCATTCTGTCTTCTGTAATGTAATGGCCCTCCCTAGTCTGTTTTCATAGCTTGCTATATCCCCATTTGTGCTGCTGCTGAGGACGTAAGGGAAAGGATAATTTTTTACTCACCGTAAATTTTCTTTCCTGTAGTCCGAAGCAGCAGCACAGACTTCCCGCCCTGATTTAAACAAACTATTATTTATTGTTTTAATGCCTTATTAACTAAGATTCTATTATGAATTTTAAATGTTGTCGTTAGAATTGACACAAGGAGGAGGGGTCTGTATGGCCTTCTTATAGGGCTCCTAATCAATCTTTTATTAGTACCATCTGTCCTACCATTGCAGGAAGATAGGATCTTCCCCATTTGTGCTGCTGCTTCGGACTACAGGAAAGAAAATTTACGGTGAGTAAAAAATTATCCTATATCTATCCTAAGATAATAAGAAGGGAAATACTAAAAGGGCCGACTAGATGGACGAGGGGGGGGGGGGGGGTTTCTGTCGACAATCTTCTATGTTTCCATTTTACCCCTTTAATGATTTTTTTATTTTCAATTTCTTAGTTTCCAAAATGAGAATTTATTTATTCCTTTTTTCAGTACCTCTGGATGGGGGCTCGTTTTTTAGGACCAATCATACTTTAAAATGGCATCCTTCTTTCAATATATAGAATATACCGTATTTTCCGGCGTATAAGGCAACAGGGCGTATAAGACGACCCCTGAATTTTCAAAAGGATTGTCAGGGGTTCGTCTTATACGCTGGAAAATGTTAACCCCTGCCTGACCACAGCCCTGCTGCTGTCAGGCAAGGTTTAACTGCAGCTAAGTTTTTTTAAAAACAAATAGTTAACTCACCTGTGACCCGTTCCCAGCATCCATGCGTCTCCTGTCCCGTCCCCAGGCAGTGCGACGTACACTTTTAGAGGCTTCTGGAACTTCCATTGCCTCTGTCATTCTCCCGAAGCTCTCCCGCCAGGCGAGCATCTTTGAGCTTCTCCAATGAGACGCTGCCCAGGAGAGCTTCGGGGATCTCCGGCCCAGGCAGTGTAAGTCACACTGCCTGCGCCGGGAACGGCACAGGAGACACACAGATGCTGGAAACAGGCCCCAGGTGAGTTAACTGTTTTTTTTTTGTTATACTGGTCGCCTCATACAGTGGGGATGCGTCCATTTTTGAGCCCCCCCACCGTATGGGGTGACCATACCCGGCGTATAAGACAACCCCCGACTTCTGAGAAGATTTTTTAGGGTTACAAAGTCATCTTATACGCCGGAAAATACGGTAATGTGAAGCTATATATAAATAGTGGAGGTGTGGAAAAAAGAAACATTAATTCTATGGCCCCCGCACACCCATATGTGTTACGGGTCTTTGTTAGGGCCATGAGCCATTGTGTGGCCCATATTTGTGCCATGGATTTCCTATTCTCAATGAATGGGTCAGTGTAAATGCAGACGGTTATGGATGTACTTTGTCCGTAGTTTTGGGTCTGCGGCTATGGACGGCACTACGGACGCGTGAATCAGTTTCACATCCACGTGCTCTATATTGCTGCTGATTTCAGGTTCCATGCCAAGTAAGTAAGGGGAGGATTTTAAGTGCCAATTTTATTGCCAGTTTATCTGTAGCTTGTACGCCCTCTGCAAACATGGGTTATAGAGCAGCCAAGCGCCAACACTGTAAAAAGTCAACAGTGAGAAAGCCTTAGCAATCCTTACCCATAGATACCGTATGTTATTGCTATGCCCTAAACTGGATGACCTCAAGAACAGAGCATCTCTTATAGCTTACAGTGGTTCAGATTTAATGTTTAAACCACTTTCCTGTTAGTTATTTCACCACTGGCATAGCTACTATAAAGGCAGACCATGCCACTGCTATGGGGCCCTTGCACTAAGGGGGCCCGCATTGCACCTCTAGCCACAAGAGACCCACTCCCCCATACACATACTCACCGGAGCAGGCCTCACTTGTGCACCAGGGAGGTGGGAGAATAAAGAAACGCCAGGGGACTATGCGAGGCCAGGTGAGTTTGGGCATGTGGGTGGTTGTCCTCAGGAGCGTAGCTAGGATACATGGGGCCCCATAGCTAAAAACTGTATGGGGCCCCCTCCCCTACACACTATGCCATATATATATATATATATATATATATATATATATATATATATATATATAATATATTCGGTGATGTGGCCAAAAAATATATCTCTTGTGGCCAGAAGCAGAATCCTGCGTGCAGCCACAACAGTGACTGGCAGAGCAGAAAGCCAATGTTTGCTTGTTCTGTCCATCCACTGTATTTAACTATCACAGCCGATTAGGAGCCTCATGGTTATATACATAGGTGCAGGAGCAGACTACCTTTTGCTTAACCCCTTATTTACTGCAGTGTGTAAGTGACCTAGTGTTCTCTTACATGCTGCAACACAAAAAAAGGGTTAAAACAGAAGACAATTAGCTATTTCCTTCACTACTCCTGCACTGATAACCCCTGACCTCTGCAGGAGCTCAGAGAACAGAGGTCAGAGGTTATCAGAGTAGAGAGGCAGAGAGCTAATTGTTAACCCTTTTTTGTGTTGCAGCATGTAAGAGAACACTGGGTCACTTACACACTGCAGTACATAAGGGTTTAAGCAAAAGGACACAGGAGGCTCTTATCTTCCCTGTGCAGGGCCGTTTATTTATAGGTGGCAAATGTTTTTTTTTAGAATTTCAATCACTGTAAGCATTTCCTCCTGGCCGGCCTTTGTACAGCTAGAAGACGCCTATTTACACACAGGGATATTACACCGAAGCACAATAATATTTAAACAATCAAAAAAGATAAAATCAACTCGCCGGAAAGTTCTTGCTGATCACTGAACATGTTTACACTGGTCAATGACTGAATCGATATGATGTTTTTTACATGATAACCACCCAGTGTAATTGGCCCTTCAGTCCATTCTCACAAGTAAATTATTTTATTGATTTAAAATCTGAAAAAACAAAAAAACAAAAACAACTTTATTGAATTTCCATTTTCCAATTTAGATGCATTGGAGAAAGAGAGAAAACATTGGATTAAGAAGTTGTCAGGTGGAAATATTTTTTTTTTTAAACACTTTTAAGACCATAAAAGTTTAAGGGGAACCAATCAGCATGATTGTGCTGATATGGTTCCCAGCTGCACCCTATAGATCTACTATTGAGCTCCCTGAGGTTACCAGCCGCATCTGCAACAGTAGCTTTACATCAGAAAAAGGTAGTTTTATTCCATTGCACGAGGCGGGGACATTGTCACCAACTAGTCATCTGGGCGGGGAGCCACCTGTGACTAGTCATAGCTCTCCCTCTCAGCCTGCAGTGCGGGGATGATTAACATGCAGAAAGACCCATTAGTGGCCTCTCTGCCTGTCAATCATCCCGCACTGTGCGCTGACAGGCAGAGAGTAGTTACTAGTCACAGGTAGCTGCCCGCCCAGATGACTAGTTATCACCCCTCTCTGGGCCTCATGGGCCCGATTAAAACTATATTTTCCCCTGTTGCAGCTATGGAGAACTGCACAGTAGATCTATACTGTGCATCTGGGAACCATATCAGCACAATCATCCTGATTAGTTCCCTTTAGGGTATAAACCCACACACCGTATACACAGCGTATTTACTGCTGCGATACGCAACAAATACGCATCAAATACGCAACAAATACGCAGCAGATTAGATCTAAATAACTGAACACAGCATCAAATCTAAACCATCAAATCTGCTGCGTATCTACTGCGTATACGGTGTGTGGGTTTGTACCCTTAAAGTGACTGTACCACCAGGCCCAGGCTGAAGCACTGGAGGCGGCCGACCCACCCTTAGTGGGAGGAAACCCCAGCCCCTCCATAATGTGACTCCATTAGAATCAATGGAACCCTGGAACCCTATCATAGAGGGACGGGGGTTTCCTCCCACTAAGGGTGGGTCGGCCGCCTCCAGTGCTTCAGCCTGGGCCTGGTGGTACAGTCACTTTAAGTTCTTTTCCCCTCGGGTTCTAAAAGCCATATCAATAAAAACTGTTCACAAACAGAGCTGTATGAAGACTATGGAGGAGATTTATCAAACATGGTGTAAAGTGAAACTGGCTCAGTTGCCCCTAGCAACCAATCAGATTCCACCTTTGGAAAATGGAAGGCCAGTAAAATAGAACAGTTTACTGGGAGTAACCGTAGTGCAGTAAAAAGTATACTGGCAGCAACAATACAGTCCAGTGCAATACAGTAGGTACAATCTTGTAATAACTCAGGTGTTTGTACTTGAGATAGAGATCAGGTGCTTGTAGTAAGAAGGTTCTTTGCAGCAGAGAGAGTAGAAGAGTTGGCCCAGCCCAATGTAGAAATGTACTCTGCCGGAACAGTAGACATGTGTAGAAGAAGAGAATAGAGCATACTCGTACTCACGGAGGACTTGTCTTGACTGCCTTATGCCCCCTAGTTGCGAGCTACCCATCCTAGGTGGGTAATATGAGCCCAAGGCCTTGTTATCTGTGTTGAGCAGACTCCCGAGCCCTCCCAGTTGTCCTGCGCAGTGGAATACGTAGACTTTTCCTAGTACCTTTGTTCCACTGGGGTCAGTTCTTATGACTCTGAAGACAACTACCCTGCATGTTTCAGAGGTTTAGGGCATGGGCAAGGTGATCCCTGTTAGGCTTCTCCCCTTGTACAAAGCTTAGCACTGCATAGCTGTTCTAGTGCTTATAAAAGAAATAACTTTTCCACTTGCATCCCTGCTAGACTAGCTGTGTCCTCCTCCAACTCCCTAGCCGAACATATTAAGGCCCCGTTCCCACTGAGCAAAACTAGCGGAATTCCGCAGCGGAATTGTTCACCGCGGAATGCCGTTAGCCTCCCGCTCATAATGGGAGTCTATGGGAGGCGCGCGCTCCTGCCCTGTCCGCGCTGAAGAATGAACATGGCCTAACTCCTCCCACCAGGAACTAAGTCCTAACCTCAGGGATTTCTCCTAACCCTGGCTGTGAGTGGTGGGCTGTGTGTGTGCGGAAAAAAAAGAGCAAAGGAGAAGGACTTCAGCTGTGCATAAACAGGTTACAGAGAAACACATTAGTGACACCTAGCGGGAAAAATGCTAAGTACAGTGGACACCTCATCCCACTTGTACAAGCCCGAGAGAGTTACCTTACTGAGATGGAACAGAACTTAGGGGCCCGTACCGGGTCACTACAGTGTAGTGACATTAAGGGTACTATTATGTAAAGCAATTATCGGCCGTATTTGGCCGATTACTGGTCGTTAATCATTTAGTATAATGGTCAAAATTTGTACCTGTAATTTTTCTTTCTTCGAGACGTCAGGCAGCACATAAGGGATATCCATCCCCCACTCACCTCTCCAGGACCGCCCACCTAGATCAATTATCTAATTAAACAAATGAGGTTAGGTACCGTATAAGTATAATCCCCCAACAATGCTACATGTGTAATAAAATAGACAACAATATATAGATGCAAAAATAACATTAATTGGGTGGGTATTCGTGTGCTGCCTGACGTCTCGAAGAAAGAAAAATTACAGGTACAAATTTTGATGCATAGAATAAACACGAATAACTGGGAGGGATTAGTTTTGCATAGCAGCAGATAGCACCCCTTCACCGAAGGCTGGATTCTGGTTTTGTGCATTCAATCTGTAGTGCTTTGAGAACGTAGATGTCGAGGACCAAGATGCAGCGTTACAGATCTCCTGCAATGGCACCTGGGCTCTTTCTGCCCATGATGTCGAAGTAGAGCGGGTAGAATGCGCCTTCAGCGGAAACAGAGGCTCTTTATCTTCCAGCTTGTAGACTTCATAGATGCACATCTTGATCCACCTTGCCAGGGTGTCCTTTGAGGCTTTTTTGCCTTTATTAGGCCCCGAGAACTGTAGAAAAAGATTTTCTTCCTGGCGAAACTGAGCAACTCTGGAAGTATATATCGACAGGGCTCTTCTTATATCCAAGGTATGTAGGAGTTCTTCTTCTTCATTTTTGGGGTCTGGAAAGAACACGGGCAGAAACGCTTCTCTGTTTACATTGTCTACAGACCCTACCTTGGGCAGGAAAGATGGCACTGTTCTGATACTGACCCCTTCAGGGAGGAACTTGAGATAAGGACTGCGAGATGACAAAGCTTGAAGCTCTCCAAGCCTTTTTGCAGAAGTTATTGCAACCAGGAATATTACTTTATATGACAACCATTTGAGATCGACGTCCTGTAGAGGCTCAAAAGGGTGTAGTCTGATACGCTTGAGTACCAAGCTTAAGTCCCAGGATGCTACCGGATGCCTTAAAGTTGGCCTAAGATTCCTTAATCAGTTTGTCAGCAGCCTCTTTTTTAAAGAGATAGAAGTCCTCGGAGATCTCAGGCTCCGATGCAGACCCAGATGCTTCAGATGAAGATGAAGAAGAATTTGTATGCCTATGATGTCTTTTGGTTCGTTTAGATGGAGGAACCATATCATCTTTATGTTCCTTGAACCAGGTGAGCATTTCTTTTAATTCACCCATGAGATTCTGAGACTGCTGCTGAGGAGTATTACGCAGAGACTCTCTAGTCCTGCGGCCAGACCGAGAATGACTTCTCCTTTCTGAGCAAGGGTCACATATATTCCCAGAGACATCATCAGGCATAGGTTGTTCACAATCAGCACAGCATCTATGATGGGACTTTCCTCTGCTTTTTCCCGAACCTTCTCGGCTAGACATCTGTAAGAACAGAATACATGGTAAAGAACCTCATGCCAATAGTAGAAGGACCAGGCCTCCTAAGACAGTTAGTACCTTACAAAAACCAGAATCCGGCTGCCCAGGCAGTAGAGTGGCTGTGGGCGCCAGGATTCGCGGGCTTAAATGGCCGTGGCTGCGCATGCGCCGAAGAAACCGGAACCGCCGAATTCCGGAAGTGACGCGGGACGCATGCCGCCTACGTCATCAGAAGGCGCCGACGTCCAGAACGTCATGACGTCAACACCTCCGCGACGGCGGCACAAAGCATGTTGTGCCGAGACCCGCCATGTTGGTACTCCTGCCGACAGAATAGACGCCATGAGCGGCAACTTACCCGGGAGGCCTACAGAAGCAGGCAAGTACCAATGACCAGGATAACCCTGGCACTACCAGGTACTTCTCCTTGAGCAGTCTGGCCAGGGCACCCCCGCTGGCTCTATCAACTGTCAGCCGCAAGGCACACGGTGCAGCCAGGACCCCGCAAGGCTGTTCTTCTTCTTCCTCTCGTCCAGGTGGGCTTCTTAGCAGGTACGGTAAACCTGCTGGAGACTTTGGAGGACAGAAAAAAAGACATGTAGCATTGTTGGGGGATTATACTTATACGGTACCTAACCTCATTTGTTTAATTAGATAATTGATCTAGGTGGGCGGTCCTGGAGAGGTGAGTGGGGGATGGATATCCCTTCTGTGCTGCCTGACGACGAAGAAGAAAGCTTATGCAGAAAGGCAACGATCAGCCAACATTTATGATGTCGGCTGATCGTTGCCTTTCTGCATGAACCATAATCCAGATAGCGACAGTCTGACAGCCGTGGCTTTGTGAAATAGGAGCGGTGGCAACAGACTGCCACTATCTTCTGTGGGTTACCGGACGATCTAAAGACCATCCGGACAGCCCCTCCCGCAGTCCCCGCTCGCTGACGGTGTGTGTAATAGCACTGACTGGAAGCGAGGAGCAAGCAAACGCTAACATGACAGGGTGGCATTCGCTTGCTCCTAAATATTGGGCCGTCTATTACGGCCTTAAGAATGTGGCTTATGAGGCAAACCCTCAAAACACAGAAGAACTGGGAAATATATCTGATCTTCCCGGACTGGAATCGCCTGTCCAGAAGGGTCAGAAGCCGGGTGATTCCATGCAATGAGAATACCACTAAATGTCCGTTTAGTAATTTAAATTGAAGGGAAATCTGAATTATTTTTTTTTTTATTTTTACATCAAATTTTTGAGTTTTTAAAGGAAACTGCTGGCACTGCTGTTTTTATAGATCAGCATCATATCCCTTTTCTTTCCCTTCTATGGAGGATTATGACACACTGGATGCAGTCCTGCCATTGTTATCATCTGGAAGTGAATGTGTTATGTTTTCAGGACATCCGCATTTATGCAAATAAAAGTAATTACAATGATTCCGTGCTTTATTTGCCTTCACTCACTGCTATTATTCCTAACACTACTGTAAGATCTGTATTAGAGAAGAGCGAATTTACAGTAGGAAGGAAGAGAAGCGCCTCGTTCCCATCTGCATTCTGCTCATCAGGCTGCCGGCTTTGACTTCTCCTCCAATCTGTGCCGCTCCTGCTCGGGTGCTGGGAAAAGCTGGATCCAGTCCTGGGAAACTTCTCCTCTATAATCTGTAAGATAAATTCTCATGGTATACAGTATATACTTTTTTAAATAAATATTTTATGTTGTATACATTGTGAAGAGTATAAACTTTTTTTTATATTTTCTATATTTAACACTGTCTTCTCCACCTGCTTCTCCTCCTACTGCTTGTTCACCAGCTTAGGCTGGGTTCACACTACGTTTTTGCAATCCGTTTTTTGGAAAAAAACGGATGCATTCCACTGAATTCCATTATAAAACAAAAAAATTTATCAAAACGGATCTGTTTTTTTTAACGGACACAAAAATGAGGCCGACTACATTTTGTGTACGTTAAAAAAACTGATTCATTTTGATTTTTTTTTTTTATAATGGTTCAACGAATCAACGGCTGTGTGTGCATCCGTTTTTTTCCATCTGTTTTCTCATCTGTTTTTTGCAAAAACGTAGTGTGAACCTAGCCTTGGTGAAATAAATTTCAATAACCATAGCCAAACAACAAAAACTACCAGACTATAAAGGATCCAGGGATAGTGTCTGGAAGTTCGGACGTAAACATTTGATCATCCAGTCTTATCTCCTATCAGTAATACAGCAAAATCAAAGTCTCTCACATCATTAAAGGGATTGTGTTGTCAGAAAATGACTTATTGTATAAATGTTTTGTGTTAAACATATCTTTAAGAAATTTTTGGTAAAATTTTTTGTAATTTGCCATTTTTCTATCTTTATTATGAAATAATCCTGACATCTTGCAGTTTTCATTCTCACCACTGGGGCCAAAACTAAGCTCAGACTTCCTGTTGTGTCTGTGGTGATAAGAGGAGGCTGCTGTAAAGGGATCTATACAGTAATGCAGCATCATGTGACACCAGTAGAAAGAGAAGATAATAGCAGCTCCCTGAGAAGTGACCTTTCAAAAGTCACAGAGTACGCCCAGTAATTTTTTACATGTATCTTAAGGAGACAGTCTGTCTATTGTTGTCTATGTCCATGAGTCTTACTGTAAAGCATATCACTATGTGCTATTAACAACAGCTCAGGCAAGATGTCATCCCCCATAATAATGTACAAAAAGTGAAATAAAAAAATTACGGTCAGAAAATAGAAGCAACTTGGAATAAAAAAACAAGTTTTAGTATCCGAGTCTAATCAGTAAAAGAAAATTTAGGCGACACATCTCTTTAAAGGGGTTGGCAACATTGGGATGAACTTTCTAAAATGTCCCAAGTTTATGTGTTCTGGCATAGTGAATGCTATAATGCTTTATCTCTGCTTCTTTGTGTGAATGGCGCAAGAGTAGATATTCTCAGCTGAGACCCACTGCTAATGACCGATATCAGCAATCACTCTGATGCCAGTTACTTAAACCCCTAAATGCATGAATTAGTAGTGATTGCAACATTTGGAAGGTTTTTAGACAGGTGCCCATTCTGTCAGACCTGATCAGTAGATAACTTAACAAATGCAACACAGTAAATATATATATATATATATATATATATATATATATATATATATATATATATATATTTTTTTTTTTCATAAATAAATCTAAATTACAAATAAATTAACATATTTGGTATCACCGGCTATGGAGCAGCGCTCATCCAGGAAATAATAATAAAGAACTCACTCGATGATAGTGGGCATTAGATAAACACCCATATCACCCCAAGCCATGTAAACGTGTAGGCCACTTTTCTGGCCGGACATCTACTCATGGAGGGCGCAAGTGTAATAGCCCGAATGTAGATCAACCACATGAAGACATAAGTAAAATAACTAGCACTCAAATAACCCAAAGTAAAGACATCAATCGCATAGGTAATCACTTTACATGGTGGACAGATCACTAGTATCTTATACCCCTCCAGGCAGACCAAACAATGATGTTACCGCCATATGAAACATAGCGTCTCCAGACGCTTTGCACAGATCCACAATAATGACCCCACCAAACTTAGGGCCCTATTCCACCGGATGATTATCGTTCAGATTATCTTTAAATCGTTTGAATTTAAACGATAATCGTTCGGTTGAAAGGCAGTTAACGATTAACGACCGAACGAGAAAACGTTGATCGCTTTATAAGACGTGGACCTATTTTTATCATTGCTCGTTCGCAAATCGCTCGCATTGAATAAGAGGTCGTTCGGTCGTTTGCAGTAAATACGAACGCAATAGCGAAGAAAAAACGATCATAAGTAATAGGCTAATAGGTATGGGAAGACTTGAGATTTTTCGATAGAAGTAAAATACAAATCTATATAATTTTCTGACACCAGTTGATTTGAAAGAAAAAGATTTTTGCTGGACAACCCCTTTAAGGAAACGTATGGGAGTCTGTGCAATAAAGAGATGTTCTGGATTTACCGCCTTGACACTTTACATCCCAATGGTCTTAATGAATTATTAGAACAAATCTATTAAAATAATAAATAATATTTATATATCAATCAATCTGTACAGTATTATCTTGTTGACAATTTCTGGGTCCCACCCCCCTAAAGAGATCTTAGAATAATTTTTTACATTTCATTTAAAATTTTTCATTTAATGATATCATGTTATTATATATATAATTCTTTTAAATTATTATCATTGTTTATTTTCTATTCATATATGTGTGCAATGTTATTTAGACATGTATATAAGCGGTTGGTTGTACCACACATGTCCTTTTATCCGCTTAGGACTTTTAAATTATGTACATTTTTTCTTGCTGTTTTCCTTTTTTTCTTTCTGCTCCCCCATGTGACCTGATGTGTTCCAGTGTGGAACGCAGGAGCCATGTATCATCCACGCCCCCCCTGTCGGCACGAGCCGACGTATCCCCTGGTGTGTTCCGGGGTGGAACGCATGCGGCACACATCCTGGCCCAACACCACGTACTGCGGTTCAGCGTGACACGCATGACGAGACGCACTTCCGGGATGGCACGGAGGAGGAGAGTTGCCCCTAGCAACCAATCAGATTCCACCTTTCATTCCTCACAGACTCTTTGGAAAATGAAAGGTGGAATCTGATTGGTTGCTAGGGGCAACGGAGCCAGTTTCACTTTACACCATGTTTGATAAATCTCCCCTAATGTC
Organism: Dendropsophus ebraccatus; assembly: GCF_027789765.1. NCBI lineage: Eukaryota > Metazoa > Chordata > Amphibia > Anura > Hylidae > Dendropsophus > Dendropsophus ebraccatus. Next base: position 149,776,174 of record NC_091457.1, on the reverse strand, counting down.
TCTATCTATTTCTCATAGCACCATGATGGCAACTATACAAGTATGATGGTACAAGAGACAGCATGTGTTATCCGACCAACAAAGGGAGGGGAACACGTGAAAAAGATGTTTGCATGGGAGATTCTATATCTCGCAAACAGAACATTATTATATACGCTTGTATAGTATTCCCACGCTTGCACAGTAAGATTCCTATCGCTCAGTCAGTCTAACTACACAGGTGTGGGAATACCGATAGCGTGCACAGACATCACTGTAGGGATTTGTGAATATTCATAAGGAGGTGTGCAGAGCAGGTGGCTCCCGTGTGATCCTGTAAAGGGGAACTCTGCCTACATATTCAGTACATTGCTTCATGTGCACAGTCTTCGATACCTTGTTGCACCCATGCGTATGCTGTAACACATTTATACCTCCGCTAGTTTGTACTCACCTGTATGCTTGACAAAGCCCTCTTGGGTCGAAAGGTTGCTGCTATGTTCTTGGTTATGCTATAAACGCTCGGAACTCTTTAAACACAACTGGATGCTGTTAGATGTAGAAGATAAATCATTTTTGTTCACCAACCATGTATAATAAACAAATGCTATATATAATGATGTGTGATTAATAAATACTATAAATAATAAACAAATGCTATGTATAATAAATCAATAATAAGTGTAATAAATTATTGGTATGACAGAAAGATACGACTCATCCGGTTATTTTAAAAAGCCTACCTATGACTAAGTCAATGGGCAAAGCAAAGTTATGGCTGCAATGTTAGGCTATGTTCACACAGCGTAAAAAGTACAGCCGTTGTTGCCATGGGTAACAACGGCCATACTTTGTGCTCTGTGAGACACTGCCTTATTTTCTATGGGATCCTGACCAGAGCGTATACACATAGTATGCGCTCTGGCCGGGATCCTATGCAGCGCCGTAAAGAACTGCCATGTCAGTTTTCTGCAGCCGCAATTCAGTGAATAGCGGCCGTAGAAACCCATGTCAGTTCACACAATGAAGCGAGCGACTCCGGTCGCTTGCTTCATTGTGTCCTATGGGGAGTTCTGATGCAAGCGCGTGCTGATGGAAAGATCATCCGGACGGTACTTAAAGGGGTAGTGCGGCGCTAAAAAATTATTCACAGAATAACACACATTACAAAGTTATACAACTTTGTAATGTATGTTATGTCTGTGAATAGCCCCCTTCCCCGTGTCCCCCCACCCCCACCCGTGTACCCGGAAGTGTTGGTGCATTATACATTACCTAATCCGTGTCGAGGGCCGTCCGCCATTTTGTGCCAAACGTCATCTTCGGACGCACGGCCGAGTCGCTGCCGCCCGTCCCCCCTCCGCCGCGTCACAACTGTGCTCAGCCGCGATTGGCTGAGCACAGTTATGCTCAGCCAATTGCGGCTAAGCATTGGATGACGCTGCAGAGGCTGGCCGGCATTCAGAACAGACGGAGCTGTTCGTCGGCTGGTCGAAGAAGACGTCACTGAATAAAGATCGGAGACGGGTGTCGGCACGTGACAGGTGAGTATAGCGCACCACACTTTCGGGTACATGGGTGGGGGTGGTGGGACACGGGGAAGGGGGCCATTCACAGACATAACATACATTACAAAGTTGTATAACTTTGTAATGTGTGTTATTCTGTGAATAATTCTTTACCGCCGCACTACCCCTTTAAGTAGTGGCCGGGATGATCTTTGCAAAGACCGGCCGGGTCACGGAACGGCAGGTCTCTTAGGTAGTGTGAACATAGCCTTAAAATGCAAAAATAAGGAGGAAAATGTAAAAAAACAGCAATGTTCTAAAGATGCGTATCTCTCTCTCTCATATATACAGTATATTCTTTCCAGTCTGACACAGTGTCCAGAGCAGGAGAGGTTTTCTATGGGGATTTACTGCTGTTCTGGACAGTTCCTGACATGGACAGAGGTGGCAGTAGACAGTACTGTGTCAGACTGGAAAGAATATACCACTTCCTGCAGGACATAAAGCAGCTGATAAGAACTGGCTGACTGGAGATTACAGTTAATCAAAGTAAATTACAAATCTATATGACTTTCTGACACCAGTTAATTTGAAAATATTTTATTTTCTCTGGAGTACTCTTTTAATAGTAGAGAAAGCTCATTCCTTTTAGTCTGTTGTTCCCAGGCTCCATGTGCATGTTTTGTATTGTCTTTTTATTAAAGTGCTTGAAAATCCCTATATTGTAATTCGTATTCTTCTTCTTCTTCTTCTTCTTCCGTTTCTTCTTCCAGCCATTTTTCTGCGTGTAATACAGCCCAAACCGCTTTGCCCACACACTCCGTTCAAACTGCGTTTCGAAGCCCTCGGCGGTGTGAGGTGTGCTATCAATTTTTCGTTTCGATCGGATTTGTCGTTTTTAAGAAATTTACGTTTAAAGACCCCAAATTTCCCATAGAAAATAATGGCCCATTGCAAATAATGGCCACACTCTAACCGCTGACAGCCAATCACAGCACATATGCAAATAGCTGAGATATAGCAGCCAATAGGAACTCTAAGGTCTCGTCAGGCAATGTATCACAACATCCACGGTCACATGTCCGCTATTGGCCAATAGAAGATGTAATATATGGAAGGTCCTTAACGATTTTGTCTCACTGACATGAGTAAGATTGTCATGGTAACCGAGCAATGGTCTTTACCATTATAAGTACCCAGGTCGCCCTTAAAGGAACGCAAGTCGCTCTTAAAGGGACACAATTCGATCTTAAAGGACGGGAGCCATGTCGCTCTTAAAGGGACCCAAGTCGTTCTTAAAGGGACCCAAGTCGCTCTTAAAGGGTCCCATGTAGCTCTTAAAGGAATGGGACCCAAGTTGCTTTTAAACGGACGGGACGCACACTGCTCTTAAAGGGACCCAAGTCACTCCAAAATGTATGGGACCCATGTCGCTAGAGCGACCTGGGTCCCTTTAAGAGCGACCCGGGTCCCTTTAAGAGCGACTTGGGTCCCTTTAAGAGCGAAACGGGTCCCTTTAAGAGCGACCTGGGTCCCTTTAAGAGCGACCTGGGTCCCTTTAAGAGCGAACTGGGTCCCTTTAAGAGCGAACTGGGTCCCTTTAAGAGCAAACTGGGTCCTTTTAAGAGCGAACTGGGTCCCTTTAAGAGCGAACTGGGTCCCTTTAACCCCTTAGCGACCCATGACATATCTGATACATCTTGGTGCTGCTCGGGGTGTTCAGAGCGGGGTCCCGCCGGGACCCCGCTCTGAACGGCGCTGATCCCGGCTGACATGTGCAGCCGGGCAGTGCCTCTATTAGCCGGCGCGGGTCCCGTTGCCGCGCCTGCTAATTAAGCCTCTAAGTGCAGCTGTCAAACCTGACAGCTGCATTTAGAGGCACTGCGCCGCACGTCCCTGGTGTCTAGTGGGACGGATCTCCCCCCAGCGATGCGATCGCGGGGGGGAGATCCGTTCTTCTGCCCGTGCCGGGCCTCAGCGTCGGAATGACGCTGATCCCGGCTCGGCAATAGATTGCTATGGCCTGCAGCAGGCCACAGTAATCTATGACCGATCTAATCGATCTTTGCTGTGTATATACACAGCATTGATCTCTATGAGAGATCAGTGCTGTCTATATACAAGTCCCCCAGGGGGGCTTCTAGTTACAGTAAAAAAAAAAGTAAAAAAGTGTTTTTATTAATAAAAATCCCCCTCCCCTAATAAAAGTCCAAATCACCCCCCTTTTCCCATTTTATAAATATAAATTAATAAATAAATAAATAAACATATTTAGTATCGCCGCGCGCGTAATCGCCCGAACTATTAATTAATCACATTCCTGATCTCGCACGGTAAACGGCGTCAGCGCAAAAAAATTCCAAAGTGCAAAATTGCGCATTTTTGGTCGCATCAAATCCAGAAAAAATGTAATAAAAAACGATCAAAAAGTCGTATATGCGCAATCAAGGTACCGATAGAAAGAACATATCATGGCGCAAAAACTGACACCTCACACAACCCCATAGACCAAAGGATAAAAGCGCTATAAGCCTGGGAATGGAGCGGTTTTAAGGAACGTATATTTGTTAACAATGGTTTGAATTTTTTACAGGCCATCCGATACAATATAAGTTATACATGTTACATATCATAGTAATCGTAACGACTTGAGGAACATGCATAACAAGTCAGTTTTACCATAGGACGGACGGCGTAAATGCAAAACTCCCCGAAATCAAAACAAATTCGTTTTTTTTTCAATTTGACAGCGCAAATGATTTTTTTCCGGTTTCGCAGCATATGTTATAGAAAAATAATGCCTGTCCTTGCAAAGTACAATTGGTTTCGCAAAAAATAAGCGCTCATATACGTCTCTAGGTGAAAAAATGCAAGCGCTATGGACTTTTAAACTTAAAATGGAATAAGCAAAAGCGCAAAAACGAAAATAGGCTTTGACCTTAAGGGGTTAAGAGCGAAATGGGTCCCTTTAAGAGCGAAATGGGTCCCTTTAAGAGCAAAATAGGTCTTTTTAAGAGCGACCTGGGTCTTTTTAAGAGCGAAATATGTCCCTGTAAGAGCGAAATATGTCCCTTTAAGAGCGAAATTTGTCCCTTTAAGAGCAAAATGGGTCTTTTTAAGAGCGACCTGGGTCCCTTTAAGCGTGAAATTGGTCCCTTTAATAGCGACCTGGGTCCCTTTAGGAGGGACCTGGGTCCATTTAAGAGCGACCTGTGCCCTTTTAATAGCGAACTGGGCCCCTTTAAGAGCGAACTGGGCCCCTTTAAGAGCGAACTGGGCCCCTTTAAGAGCGAACTGGGCCTCTTTAAGAGCGAACTGGGTCACGTTAAGATCGACCTGGATCCCTTTAAGAGCGAAATATGTCCCTTTAAGAGCGACCTGGGTCCCTTTAAGAGCGAAATGGGTCCCTTTAAGAGCGACCTTGGTCCCTTTAAGTCACTCTTAAAGGGACGGGAGCCAAGTTGCTCTTAAAGGGATGAGACCCAAGTCGCTCTTAAAGAGACGGCACCCAGGATTAAAGTTTCTCTTAAAAGGAAGTCACTGGTAAGGGGGTGCTCTTTTCAAGCACTATGTATTTTCCTGGAAATGCAAATCTAGTTTTATTTTAATAGAACAATAAAAATATTATTTTCTTATTCATTCCCTATACATTTTGGGGAGATTTATCAAACATGGTGTAAAGTGAAACTGGCTCAGCTGCCCCTAGCAACCAATCAGATTCCACCTTTCATTTTCCAAAGCGTCTGTGAGGAATGAGAGGTGGAATCTGATTGGTTGCTAGGGGCAACTGGGCCAGTTTCACTTTACACCATGTTTGATAAATCTTCCCCTTGATTTATGGAAAATAGGTGTACTGTCAGCGACTAGTCTTCATGTACTATGCTGCCATCTACTGCTGTCCTTGCTGAAACACAGGAGGGCAAACACATTGTAAATTCAGGCCACTGGTAAAAACTGTTCAGTAGCTATAGAAATTGCATCAATGGAATGAATCAAGAGTAGATGGAGCAACAGCAGGACGTGTGTTCCGATCGCTTAAAGGGGTTATCCAGCGCTACAAAAACATGGCCACGTTCCCCCTACTGTTGTCTCCAGTTTGGGTGCGGTTTTGAAACTCCGTTCCATTGAAGTAAATGGAGCTTAATTGCAAACTGCACCTGAACTGGAGACAACAGTAGGGGGAAAAGTGGCCATGTTTTTGTAGCGCTGGATAACCCCTTTAAACCCTTGGACACTAAGAATTTTTATTTTTTCCCCCAAACTTTTTTATACAACCTCCTCAGCTCCTGATGAAGTGAGCGAAATGTCCATGGGGCTGTCTGTGCTGGAGAGCGGTAAGATGTCAGTGGGGTCGGTGGTGTTCACTCTTCCCCTTTTGTGTTTGGCTGCTTTTTTTGTTCCTCCTTTTTCTTTTAGGCTTTATTTTTTAAGCATTAGTGTGGTTAGCATATTCTTTCCACGTTACACACATGACTATTGCCCTGTGTGGTGGCCCAGCGTGCATAGGTGATTACCAACTATATATCAATAGTCCATGCCTTACACTGGATTTTCCCTCTAGGGTGCTAGTACTTTAAAGTGTCATTGTTGATTCAATTTTTCATGCAGAAATCAATAATACAGACGATTTTAAGTAGCTTTGTAATTGGATTTATTAGCCGAAAAATGCATTTCTATCATGAAAAAGCAGTTTAAAGCTCTCCCCCCTGTCTTCATAGTTCTCTATGGAGAGGGGAGGGGTGGAGGGAGATGAGGCACCAAAACAGGACAACAAGAGTTAATTTACAGCAACATCACCGGGCTATCTCCTCTAAAGTCAGTACTGACCTCTATGACCTCTGAATAGAGCCTTTCACACAGCTTCCACTGTGTAATCCTTTGTTCTCTTCTCTCTGTTGGTAACTAATCTCCCTCCTCTGCCCTCCCCTCTCCATAGGTTACACAGGGCCCGACTGATGTAAAAGAGTCGTGATTTCCTAATAATGAGCAGTGAATGAGAGAGAGGAGGGAGGGGGGGACCTGGGGAAAGTCTTTTTGAATGCAGATAATGGCATATTTGCCTAATAAACCCACAAGCCAAAAAGACAGAAATGGCTGCACATCGCACCCATGGCTGACACGAAAGCTTATTCAGCTACATTTAAAACCAACATCAGAAGTTAGTATATAATTTGGCCAAACCATATTGCCTCATGTACCACGTGCAGGTCTTCTGACACACATGAGTCCCTAACCAAAAAACATCACTGTGCCGGTCAGCGACCACAATCCCCGCAAAGTGTGCGCAAGCAGAGAAGGGGGGCCACGGAATGGCCCTGCAACCCCATTGTCACAAGACCAGACCCTAAAGGGCCCCCCCGGACCCCGCAGGCGCCACCGGAGGAAAAAGTGGACGCCAAGCAACACAAGTGTGAACAAGCTCTTACCTCTCTCTCCATTCCTCTGCAGGCAGAATGGGAGAATACTAGGAGATCCTCCCCTTATGCACACAGGTGCTTCCCGCTAATTTGGATCACATGGGTCTTACAAAGCACGAGTGCTAGCCACAATGAAAAAAGGGACAGAATACATAAAATATGCACAAGCCAAAAAGACAGAAATGGGTCTGGTCCTGTGGCATGGGGGTCGTAGGGCCGTCCCATGGTCCCCGTTCCCTGACTGTGCTCGCCTGCCAGGTTGGTGGCCACTGACTGGCACGGTGTGGACTTAGTGTAGGGACCCATGTGTATCAGATACCTGCACGATGGTACATGGGGCAGTATGGCTTGATCAATTCATACACAAAATTCTAATGTGTTTTTTATTTAGCCTAGGGGCATTAGTATCAGCCATAGGTGTGAGGTGCAGCGCTCCTTTTCTTCCCTGAACCGCATTTTGTTTCTCTCTTTTCTCCGTGTTTTGCACTCCTCCTGGTGAGACCCACATGACCGCAATTAGCAGGAGACACCTGAGTGCACATGGTTTTAATCCCTCCTGTCTTTTCCCATTCTGTCTGCAGCAGCTATGGTAAGCGCAATACCTTATCCAGACTTGTGCTGTTTGGGGGCGACCTTCTCCGCCGGTGGTGCTGGCCGGGTTCTGGTGTGGTGTTTTTGGGTCTGGTCCTGTGGCATGGGGGTCGCAGGGCCGTCCCATGGCCCCCGTTCCCTGACTGTGCCCGCCTGCGGGGTTGGTGGCCACTGACTGGCACGGTGTGGACTTAGTGTAGGGACCCATGTGTATCAGATACCTGCACGATGGTACATGGGGCAGTATGGCTTGATCAATTCATACACAAAATTCTGATGTGTTTTTTATTTAGCCTAGGGGCACTAGTATCAGCCATAGGTGTGAGGTGCAGTGCTCCTTTTCTTCCCTAAACCTAATAAACCCAATTACAATGTTTTTTAAAATCGCCTGGACTATTGATTTCTGCCAAAAAAAAAAAAAAAACACAAAATACGACAGTGACACTTTCGAGCCAATTTCGATTTTTGTGTTTTCGTTTTTTCCTCCTTGTGCTTAAAAGGCCATAGCACTTGCATTTTTCCACCTAGAATCCCACATGAGCCCTTATTTTTTGCGCCACTAATTGTACTTTGCAATGACAGGCTGCATTTTTTTATAAAGTACACTGGAAAACCAGAAAAAAAATAAACGTATGGTGAAATTGAAAAAAACAAAAATGCATTTTGTTTGTTTGGGGGGGTATTTGTTTTACTCCATTTGCCCTGGGGTAAAACTGACTTGTTATATATGTTCCTCAAGTCGTTACAATTACAACTATGTATAATATGTATAACTTTTCTTTTATCTGATGGCCGGTAAAAAATTCAAACCATTGTTAACAAATATATGTTCCTTAAAATCGCTCCATTCCCAGGCTTATAGCGCTTTTATCTTTTGGTCTATGGGGCTGTGTGGGGTGTAATTTTTTGCGCCATGATGTCTTCTTTCTATCGGTACCTTGATTGTGCATATAAGACTTTTTGATCGCTTTTTATTACATTTTTTCTGGATTTGATGCGACCAAAAATGCACAATTTTTAACTTTGGGATTTTTTGCGCTTATGCCGTTTACTGTGCGAGATCAGGAATGTGATTAATTAATAGTTCGGGCGATTACGCACGCGGCGATAGCAAACATGTTTGTTTATTTATTTGTTCATGTTTATTTATTACATGGGAAAAGTGGGTGATTCAGACTTTTATTAGGGGACGGGGTTTTGATTGAAAACAAACACTTTTTTTTTACTTTTACCCTTATACTAGACGTCCCCCTGGAGTTAGGGTTATTCCCCCTGGGGTTAGAGTTATTCCCCCTGGGGTTAGGGTTATTCCCCCTGGGGGACTTCTAGTATAAGTGCACTGATCTCTCATTGAGATCTATGCTGCATAGATATGCAGCATAGATCAATGAGATCGGCACTCGTTTTCTTTTAGCTGCTGCAGCCGAAAACAAACGAGTGCTGAGCCAGGATCAGCCGGCTGGCACCAGACACGGAGATCGCTCCTCCAGGACAACGTCCCAGGGGGGGCGATCTCCGCCACTAGACACCAGGGAACGGCTGCATGCAGTAATCGGATGCAGCTGTCAACTTTGCGGTCCTGGGCTATATGCGGCACCTGGGATCGCGGCGGTTCAGAGCGGGGTCGCCGCGCGGCCCCGTTCTGAACACCCTTACCAACAACAGGGGGTAAATATACGCCCTTTGTTGTTAAGGGGTTAAGCACTGTAATTTACAATTATTTGTGCATAGAATTACACATTTACCTCACTGACATCTGTCCCTCTCTCCAGTTATATACTTCTGTGTATCTTTTATTCCATATTTGTATCATGTATTAAATTATTGGTCTAAATAAAGAATTATATACCTTTTCTACCTATGTATAGTTTTTGCAATTTTTTCTTGTGTAATGGCTATGGGCCTAACAGTAATATTGGTGCAAACAAACCATTGCAATATGTAAATGATTACGATTACAGCCTGGATCTTGCCACAAGTGGGTATTTACATAGTTACATATCTCTGCAATCCACTTATCAGCCAAGTGCGTTTTAACTCACTGCCGTTCTGTGACACTCCCCCTCCCCGGGTGCCTGGAAAAGCTGGATCCAGTCCTGGAAAACTTTTCCCAGCACCCAGGGAGGAGCAGCACGAAGCCACATTAAAGGGAATGTACCATCAGGCCTGGGCTGAAGCACTGGAGGCGAGCCAACCCACCCCCAGTGGGTGCAAACCACGGGAATTCCATAGTGTGAACCCACCCTAAGTGGTCATTTACACATCCGGAGAATTCCGTCCGTACATAGACTGTGTTCTACAGACTGGACCTGGAAGCTCCCAGCATCATTATTAACCCCTTCAAGAGCAAGCCCTTTGATGCCCGGCTGTCGGGGTCAAGGTAATGCAATGTTCCTGCTCACCTTCTAAGAGTCATAGCGCTTTTATTTTTCCCCCTACGGAGCTAGTTGAGTTGTCATTTTTTTTGCGCCATGATCTCTAGTTTTTATTAATATATTGGTGTAACAGAAAAATTTTGATCGCTTTTTATTTGTTTTTTTCTGATTTATAATTCAATAAAATCAGCCATGCTCACCTTGCCGGGAACAATAATGTTATATTTTAATAGATCGGACAATTCCACATGCTACGATATGTAATATGTTTATTTATTTATTTTTTTTTTACAATGGGCAATAAAGGGGTATTTTAAACTTTGGGAGGGGGTTTACAAGGGTTTTTTTTTTTAAATACTTTTAAAGACTTTTTTAATTCACTTTTTTTCACTGTAAAACATGCAATAATAAATTTGTGAATAGAAAATTCTCAGGATATTCATAAAAAATGGTGCAAATATATCCCCCTTGGTACTGACCAGATGTAGACCAGTTTGTGTGACTTTTTAAAAAGTCGCAAATCATAAATTTGGTGCAAATCCCCGATTTTTAGTTGAATACTCAAAACAGATTTTAATAAAAGTTGCAGGTATTCTAAAAAATATTCACCCCTCGAATAATGGTTCATTAATAGAACTTAGACCAAAAATGGGTGCAGAGCCCTTGATAAATTTCCCTCTTCAAGTTCATTCCTGCAGCAAGGAGTCAGCTGGGGAGAGAAGCACTTAGCTGGGCACTTCTTCTGGCGATCAGTGGGTGGCTAAGTTCCCAGACCCTGATCATAACTATACACAAAAGGTTTTTTTTTTCCTTCTTTTAACTTTTCTGCCTCCAGTAACGTACTTTTTACTTGGCACTGCTGCTGTGTGCCATTCGAGTAAGACAGAGCTGCTATACCAAAAAAGAAAATTAAAAAAATAAAGATGCCAAGTACAAACCAGTGTCAAACCCAGTATTAAAGGGGTTATCCAGCGCTACAAAAACATGGCTACTTTTCCCCCCTCTCTTGTCTCCAGTTCAGGTGTGGTTTGCAATTAAGGAGGACCTGTCACCCGGGATTACGGCGCAGAGCCCGGCCGACCCCCCGGTGGAGCCCTGGATACTTACCTTTTGCTGGAAGTCCCGCTCCTGGATCTGGTCCCCAGACAGAGATATTGGCACCCGAAGCTGAGCATGCTGTATGCTAATTTCCTTGATGGAGCAGTCATTCTCTATGGGTGTCGGACTCATCTCTGGTGCGAGCACACACAGCAATATCTCCGTCCAGGGACCGGGTCCAGGAGCGGGACTTCCAGCAAAGGGTAAGTGTCCGGGGCTCCGCGCCGGAATGCCAAGTGACAGGTTCCCTTTAAGCTCCATTTACTTCAATGAAACTAAGTCTGAAACCCCACCCAATCTGGAGACAAGAGTTGGGAAAAACTGACCATGTTTTTGTAGCGCTGGATAACCCCTTTAAATGATGAAGAGGCTGTAATGCATACTGAAGCTCTATAGCCCCTTTAAGCAGCTGGTCAGTGGAGGCTGGGGTTGAAGTCATCCAAGACCCGATAACACTTTGCAGTCTATCTAAAAAGTGGAAAGCAGTAAAATGATCGTCCGCGTCAATAACTCATGCCAACTCAAAGCCGTTTTATTTACAATGGGTATATACATAATACTAACTTCCGCAGGATAGATAAGAGTCAATTTCTCACACCTTCTTAACTGTATAATGTTGAACATCCACATGCCCACAGGAACTTCAATACACTTGGCACAGAAAGCAGATCTGTATCAACCAATAGGATGGAACACAAGTCTTGTCTGACCGTTTTATCGTGATAAGGGGGGGGGGAGCAGTAAAATGGAGCGGGGTAAATTGTACATGTGCTCTGTAGAAACTTGATATGAAGTGTAAAAGTCACCATGATCAGGTTAGTGATATGACGCATCATGTGCCCATGGGATACATTCACTGTCCTCCAGAACCAAGAACCCATACTTAGCTGGCGTTAGTTTACGGCAGACGCCTCCTCTCCTTTTGCTACATTTGGGTCCATACGACGCATACAAACCATTTACCAACATTTTACTAAATAAATAAATACAAATAACATAAGGAATCCTTAGATAAAGACATGGTCCTTTCGTCAAAAGGAAGTCTCTTTGCTTCGAGAGTCATCAAAAACACCGTCCTTGTAAAGTAAGGTGACAAATGTCCGTCAGGTCGGAGGGATCGGCAGAGTCCACCTTGGAGGTAAGGGAGAGCACCGGGTCTGAGGGAGTCCGTCACTATTTGTGCTCCTTAGTTGGTGCGTAGTAAAGTTCCATCGGTTTATTCACCTTCCAATACTTTTCGCTGACAAGTTCCAGGGAGAATGAACCGTTTAGCACCTGGAAGAAAACAGAACAGATGTTAACTGAGCAAGAATGCAAATGGATTTTTCAGATTATTATACTGTGTTTAAAGGGGTACTCCACTTAAGAAAATTTTACCCTGTTGAATTCCTACCCATAATCTAAGTTTGTTTGTAATTGGTTTCTAATACATGAATTGGGCCGTAAATCCTGACTTACACCCTGACTCAGGCTGGGTTCACACTATGTATATTTGAGGCTGTATTTGTGAGGCTGTATAGCAACCAAAACCAGGAGTGGATTGAAAACACAGAAAGGCTCTGTTCACATAATGTTGTAATTGAGTGGATGGCCATCATTTAATGGCAAATATTTGCTGTTATTTTAAAACAACGGCTGTGGTATTGAAATAATGGCCGTTATTTACTGTTATATGGCGGCCATCCACTCAATTTCAACATTGTGTGAACAGATCCTTTCTGTGTTTTCAATCCACTCCTGGTTTTGGTTGCTATGAGGACCTGACATGAGGACCAAATACAGCCTCAAATATACATAGTGTGAACCCAGCCCCCAGCTGCAGAATATCCTCAATTCTTGCTCCACTCTGTCTCCACCCTCTTTTGAGACCAAAGTCGAACGATCTCTGTCTCTTCTGTTAACAGGCAAGCTGTAACGCCTCATCTGTAACCCCGCCCACCACTGACATCACACTAATCAGTGAGCACCTGGCCAAGAGGCGGGGAAACAGAACAGTGACAGCCTCCTGAGCAGTATAAGGGAAAGGAAACAAAGTTGTTTCATCTCTCTCTCTCTTTCTAGTCTATGTAGATAGCTATTTTGGGGGAGATTTATCAAACAGTGTAAAATGAAACTGGCTCAGTTGCCCGTAGCAACCAGATTCCACCTTTCATATATCAGACTTTTTGGAAAATGAAAGGTGGAATCTGATTGGTTGCTAGGGCAACTGAGCTAGTTTCACTTTACATATTGTTTGATAAATCTTTCCCTTTGTTTTCAGTGTAAAGCAGAAGCAGATTAAGCCAGCGATGGGCAGATACTACAAGATGAGGCGGATATTTGGCAGTTGACTCTGAGGTACAATGCATGCTGGGAGATGTAGTTTCCTGGCTGGCGCAATCTTGGATATAGATCGGCTTTTAGAAAAACTTGTAACTCAGGAACGGCAGCAGCTAGAAAGCTGGGATATGACTCAAAATACTCAGGAAGACTTGGTGAATAAGAGCAGCTAGGAATAGAGCTGGGCGGTATACCGCAAAAATACCGATACCGTCACTGGCGTCGGTTAACCGCCCTCAACTTAGCCAGGACGGTATCTGCGGTATTTTTGTACTTCCTGTCCCGTCAGAGCACACATGCGCGCCGCCCGGCATTAGCGCTGCACGTTATGTGCAGGGACGCCGGCATCAAAGCGGGAGGAGGAGGAGGAGGGGCAGCAGCAAAAGCTTACCTCCCGCCCCCCGCAAGTCCCGTCCAAGCGCTCGCTCTCCCCACCCGTCCGGTCCCACCTCACATGTCCAAGGCCCCCACCCCACTGGTCCGGTCCCGTCCCGTCCGAGGCCTCACCACCTCTCCTCACCTGTCCGAGGCCCCTACCGGTCCGGTCCTATCTGAGCGCCCCCCACATCCGGCAGGCGAGCGCTGCACGTGTGTGTGCCGGGACGCTGGCATTTCAGAGCTGGAGCTGGAGGAGCAGCACTTGGCGGCAGCTGTCCTGTAGTTCCCTCATTAACAGTACAGGAGTCTAGCATAGGAGGAATGGATGTGCTGCAGCAAGCAGGATGTCACACACAGCAATGTCTCCTATAGCTTATCCTGCCTGCTGAAGCCCATTCACTCCTCCTCCTATGCTACACTCCTGTACTGTTAATGAGGGAACTACAGTCATACACCCCTGCCCCCCCCTGTACAGTCATAGACCCCTGCCCCCCCTGTACAGTCATACACCCCTGCCCCCCCCCTGTACAGTCATAGACCCCTGCCCCCCCTGTACAGTCATACACCCCTATCCCCCCCTGTACAGTCATACACCCCTGCCCCCCCCCTGTACAGTCATACACCCCTGCCCCCCCCCTGTACAGTCATACACCCCTGCCCCCCCTGTACAGTCATACACCCCTATCCCCCCCTGTACAGTCATACACCCCTGCCCCCCCCTGTACAGTCATACACCCCTGCCCCCCCCTGTACAGTCATACACCCCTGTCTGCCCCCCCTGTACAGTCATACACCCCTGTCTGCCCCCCCTGTACAGTCATACACCCCTGTCTGCCCCCCCTGTACAGTCATACACCCCTGTCTGCCCCCCCTGTACAGTCATACACCCCTGCCCCCCCCCTGTACAGTCATACACCCCTGCCCCCCCTGTACAGTCATAGACCCCTGCCCCCCCTGTACAGTCATACACCCCTATCCCCCCCTGTACAGTCATACACCCCTATCCCCCCTGTACAGTCATACACCCCTATCCCCCCTGTACAGTCATACACCCCTATCCCCCCGTACAGTCATACACCCCTATCCCCCCTGTACAGTCATACACCCCTATCCCCCCCGTACAGTCATACACCCCTATCCCCCCCTGTACAGTCATACACCCCTGCCCCCCTGTACAGTCATACACCCCTGTCTGCCCTCACTGTATATAGTCATACACCCCTGTCGGCCCCCCCTGTACAGTCATACACCCCTGTCTGCCCCCCCCTGTACAGTCATACACCCCTGCCCCCCCCCCTGTACAGTCATACACCCCTGTCGGCCCCCCCTGTACAGTCATACACCCCTGTCGGCCCCCCCTGTACAGTCATACACCCCTGTCGGCCCCCTCTATAGTCATACATCCCCAAATAATGACAAATGGTAATGATAATAATAATGATAATAGACTAACCACGGGTTGCTGCTGAGTGAGTTCTTTTTTACTTTTTTGATATCGCCAGTTTGGCATGGCAAGTGGGTGTGGTTTGTAAAAAGGGGCGTGTCATAATTATCGTTCAGTTATCGTCACCGCGGCTACATGTGCGATAAACCGCGATATTGATTTTGGCCCATATCGCCCAGCCCTAGCTAGGAAGCATTTTATTTTTTAGCTCTGGGGTGGAATAACCCTTTAATGCTAAGGGATTTTCTGGTCAACTGGAATATATTCCTAAAAACTGACCACTACTCTTTCAAGAACAGGGATGGGGAACCTTTGTCCCTCCAGCTGTTGCAAAACTACAATTCTCACCATGCCTCGACAGCCGAAGCTAAAGCTTTTCCTCTAACTACTAAAAAGCTTGGCTTCCTATTTACAGATCAGCTATAGGAGGCCTCCATACTTATGCAATACTCACCGTGAATTGCCCATTGGCCGTAGCGATATATATGGTGTACTGTTTTTCGCTGGCCGTGTTCAGATTCATTTGGTTTGTCTCTCCTTTACTTCGAAATTCTTCAAGAGCCAACCTGACTGCCAAATATTTTGATAAATGATCGACAGTAGCATTCCCAGAGGTTTTTATGTACCTGTAAAATGTAAACATAGTTCAGTTATAACCAAGTCTGAGGGTCAGTTTACACACACAGATTTATCTGTTAGCCACAAACAGAACAGGTCATAAAGACTGAGATTTCTCCTCTTTTCAAATCCATATCTGGCTTTGGCTTCAAAAATCTATCAGATGTTTAAAAGTACCCTAAATCATGGGGTAGGTGGCCTCGATTGATAAATCTCTCCCCATTTGACTTTCACTAGGCCTCTCCAGCTACAATACAACACAACAAATTGACACCTCAATAACCCGAAAGAGGGTGAAAGTCTCTCTGACAAACCCCTTAGATGCCTTGCTTGCCGTTGACCACTGCATCCAAGGGGTTAAACAGCTGTGATTGGAATAACAGCTGTAGGATGTTGGCTGTGAGTGATAAGGCTAGGTGATGTGATTTTACCTGCTTACACCATACCTGTGGGACTACACCTACACACACACACACATATATATACATATATATACATACATACATATATACACACACACACACACACAGGTCTCTGAATCAAAAGATGATCAGAATGTGATCAGAGCATGACAGATGGTCTGGAAGAAGCAGAGGAATGCTGGCAGCAGGCCAATGTGCACAGCACCTTCAACATTCATCGCAGCCACAATACAGACACAAGGAGACACTGTTATATAAACAATATATAACAAACAACTTGTTGTACCAGCCTGACTGCGCAGGACAGGAAACAGGAATCAGAGTGTGAAATGTACGTGTCTTGTGACTTGAAACCCCGCCTGTATTGAAAGTTTATGTATTTCATGTAAATACATTGCGCATGAGTAGTACCGCCCCATATTCTGCCTATAAAAGTTAACACAAAACAATAAAGGGGGTGCTTCCCAAACTTATGTTACTGATACATACATCAGTTGTCTGTGATTTTTTAAGTTGTACGCAGAACTGCAGCTGCTAACTAATCTGGAACCATCTTATCCTGGAGAGTGTCTGGCTTCATAAAGTCAGGCAAAACAAAAGGTAACCTTATCATGAGTTATAGTTGCTGGCACTGAGTAGAGATGAACAAATCTGCTGAAAGTTTGGGTTTTCACAAAACCGAACAGTCAGCATTTGAATCCTGCTGCCCGGAGAAGGTGGATGCAGCCTGAGGGCTGTCTGGAAAACATGGATACAGTTATAGGTTGTATTCATGTTTTCCAGACAATCCTTGGGCTGCTTTTACCTACTCCAGGCGGAGGGATTCAAATGCAGACTGTTCAGGTTTACACGAACCTGAACTTTTGTCAGGTTTGCTCCTCTCTACTTCTGAAGCCTGTTGCTATCTGGCTCTCACTTTCAGGGATGCCACGTTTTCGATGTAAGCCTTCTGAGATGTTGAGGGGTACATCCTGATCATTGTAAGCAGGCGTGGTCTCAGTAGCTGCACAATGGCAATAACACATCCCATGGATTGTAATGAAATGTAATGAGTATTCCATGTAGAAAAAAGGAAAATAGTAGAGGGCACTCACCATTTAAAATTCAAACTATATTCAAAAATCTTCATTAAAAACGCCATAGCAGGACGAGCATGGTGATGTACGCCAACTCCTTGGCATACATCCCCATGCTCTTCCTGCTATGGCGTTTTTAATCAAGATTTTTGAATAAAGTTTAAATTTTTAATGGTGAGTGCCCGTTACTATTTTCCTTTTTTCTACATTGTCTATAGCGTACTGCATTTTCAGTAGAAGTGAGCACCCCATAATTTAAAGACGAACTCACATCCGTATTATAATTATTTATGGAACCATAGAATGGAAAAATATGACTAAGTAGTGCCGGTGACGGTCTCTCCTGTTTGATGAGCAATGAGTATTCTGTTATTACCGAGTCTGAGCATTGTCGTCCTTCTCCATCAGTGTAGGATGGGGCCTGAACACCAACTCGATCTCGCTGGATCCGTCCAGTGCGGGATCCATAGTGACGGCCTCAGTGTTAGTGTCCAGCTCTAATCCGGAGTCGTCGGATGTCTTGGTCCTCTTGTTGCTGGGCCCCGCTTCCTGGTTGCTGTGTACAGAAGCGTTACTGCAGTGGGAACTGTCCGCGTTGTCTTCTGCCCCGCTGCCATTCTCCACCTGCTGCTTTTTACCTCTCTGTAACCTGGAATGGAAAAGTCATCCCATCAGTGATATCCAGAATCCAGCAAACTGAGTTTAGAAACAAGCATCACAGACACAGACAACAGTAAGACCGAGCCTGTCCCACTCACACAAATGGGAAAGGTTACAGGGCATGCTCTTTGACCTTTAAGAGAGGTCACTGCACAGTCAGGGGAAGGCAGAGCTGCTATTGTATCCTCTATTTACTGGTGTTAACTTTCACTGTAATTTTGTACAAATAACTTTCCAGCAGCCTCCCCCCCATTATCACAGACAGGAAGGCTCAGCTTAGTTTTAGCCCCAGTGGTGAAGATGAAATCTACCAGACTAATTTTATACTATAGATAGTAAACTGGAAAAAAAAAATATATGAAAAAAATCCTAAAAAAATATTAAACAATAGGTAGTTTTGTGATGGCACATTCCCTCAAAAAAGTCACACACTGATCTACAGGGTAGCTACCTATAGGTGGCAGCAGATTTTTAATTGTTTTGAAGGATACTTTCTCATACAGAATTGCCTGGACAGCTGCATCACATCTTTTTGATGCAAAGGGTGGTACACACACTTCCACCCTTGCTTCTCTGGCCAATCACAGCACTTACTCCTCTCTGCTAACCTGGTTACTCTGTTACTACAGATTAAGCCTAACAACAGACAGTGGACAGCAGTTTTCTAAAAATAATACTTTTTTTTTTTAAACTGGCACTGTCACTGTAAAAAAAAAAAAAAAATAAAACTTTCGACTGTCAAAAGCTGTGATCAGTCGGACTCAGAGAGTTTAGACCCTGACCCATGGGTATAATGAGTGAGTAGGGGAGCGTGCTCTGTGCCCATGACCAAGACAGACATACAATGTGATGTCACTGGGACCCTCCTTGCTACAAGCACAGAGAGCAGAGATAGGACTGTTAACCTGTGCACTTTGCCCTCCGCATGTTCTAGAGATCAAAAACTTCTGATGTCCCTAGGACATGCCAAAAGTTATTTTTAAACTGACAGGCAAACCTTCAGGGTATGTGCACACTACGGAATCCTGATGGAACACCCGTTGCGGATTCTGCAGCTTGTGGCCGCGAGCATCTCCGCTGCTCCCATAGGTTTCGTTCTATGGTTTGCCATAGAAACCATAGAATGAAGCCTATGGGAGCAGCGGAGATGCGTGTGGCTGCCAGAGTCCGCGAGCGGGTGTTCCATCGGGATTCCATAGTGTGCACATACCCCGAGGGGTATTAAAACTCAAACATAACATAACTTGCTGCCCATGAGGAGACTAACAATTCCTTCCATACTTGTTCTGATCTATTCAGTCTCCTTCCCACAGTTCTCAGCTGCTGCTTTCTGCTCAAGACACAAAAATCTGTGTGTGAGCTTTTCTCTCTGTCTCCCTCCTCCTCCCTTCTAAAACAGTTGATGTAAACAAGTCCCTGACCAGCTTTATCTGCAACATTGTAGCTTCTTTGTACTGCTGGGAGGGTTAATATGAGGTCAAGTTGCTGATTAACTATGATTAACTTTCCCAGCATTACAAAGTTGCATAGGAAGCCTGCCAGAAACTTGTTTACATCAGCCGTCTCAGAAGGGAGGGGGGAGGAGAGGGAGACAGAGAGAAAAGCTCACACACAGATTTTTGTGTTTTAACCCCTTGCCTCCGCAGCATGTTTTGGCCTTAATGACCAAGCTCATTTTTCATAATCTGACCTGTCTCTCTTCATTTCATTATAACTCTGCAATGCTTCAACGTATGCTCACAATTCTGGGATTGTTTTCTCGTGACACATTGTACTTTATGTTATTGTATTCAATCAGTCAATATTTTTGGTGTTTTGTGGGGAAAAAGTGCAAAATGTTAAGAAAAATTTGAAAAATTTGCATTAGTATGACTTTGAAAATTTCTGTTTCTAAAAAAGTAGGTCACACCACATAAATGAGTTACTAAGTCACATTAGCAATACGTTTGCTATGTGCTGTCAAGATTTGGTTAACATATTTTATTTTCCTAGGATGCTACAAGGCTTAGAAGTTTATCAGCAATTTTCACATTTTCATGAAAATTTCAAAAATCAATTTTTTTAGGGACCAGTCCATTTGTGAAGTCAATTGGAGCAGCTTGTATGTTAGAAACCCCCATAACTCACCCCATATTAAAAGCTGCACCCCTCAAAGATTTCATTGAGAGGTGTAGTGAGCATTTTGACCTTAAAGGTGTTTGAGGAAAGCATTTCTTATTAGGAAATAAAAAATTAAAGATTGGCTTTTTTTCCATTAATATTTTCTTTTAGTTTAAAATTTCATATTTTCACAAAGAACATATGCAAAAATGCACCCCAAAATTTGTAACGCAAGTTCTCCTGAGTACAAAAATACCCCATATGGGGGTATAAACCACTGTTTGGGCATATGGCAGGGCTTAGAAGGGAAGGAGTGCCCTTTTTGCATTTTCAGTGTATATTTTCATGGAGCAGTTTCTGGGTGCAACATGCGCTTGGAGTGCCCCTGTAGTACCAGCAAAGTGGACCGCCCCACAAGTGACCCCATTTTGGAAACTAAACCCTTCAAATTAATCATCCAGGGGTATAGTAAGTATAAGCACTCCCCAGGTGTTTGGAGAAAGTATTTAGCAGTGGGCAATGAAAATGGAAAAAATATTCCAGTAAAATTCATTTTTGGCTTGAAATTTCTAATATAATAAGACAGACAAGGAAATAATACAAAAAATGTGTTCCCCAATTTCTTCTGAGTACGGCAGTACCCTATATAGGTCACAAACTGTTGTTTGGGGAAAGATGCTCTTCTCACATATTTTGTTAAAACAGTTTTTAGGGACCATATGCGTTTGCAGCACCCCCCATGATGCTATTACAGAGGAAAACCCCCAGAAATTACCCGATTTTGGAAACTGGACATCACATAAAATTCTTCTAGGGGTGTAATGAGCATTTAGACCTCACAGGTGTTGGAGGAAAGTCTTAAGCATTTTGCCATGAAAGATAAAATCTACATTTTTTACTTTATTATTTTATTTATGTTTTCACTTTATTATTTTGTTCCCCTATGGGACTAAACGCTGCAATTGTTAGATCGCTAGTATAGCACATAGCAGTACATCAGTGCTGCTATGTGCCATACCTGTCAGTTTTACACTGACAGCCTGTGAGACAGAGCCTGTGGCGCAATCTCACAGGTTACCACACTGGGGGCCATGTTTAGCAGGTACACAGTGCAGGCACACATCAGGACCCTGTGATAGCTAGTATAACAAATAGTAGTTTATCAGTACTGCTATGTGCTATAGCCTGACATTGACAGGTATAGCACATATCAATTCTGATGTACTACTATGTGTTATACTAGCTATCACAGGGTCCGGATCTGTGCAATCTATAGTGGTAACAGGAGGAGGAAGCTCCCCCTGTCACCCATCGGGACCCGTGCAGTGTGATGGGGAGTCCCGACGTGTGGCTGAGCCTGCTCATAATCAGTGGAGCCTGGCCCCCGGGCGTATCTGCAGATCTGACCCCCGCACCCCCCCTCCCGCTGAGTACATATAGTAGTATATAGGAGTGACAGGAGGAGGGATCTCCCCCTGTCACCTATGGGGACCCTTACAGCACAATTGCGGGGTCCCGATGTGTCCCCCAGCTTGTGGAATCATTGCACCAGTAACTGCAGAAGCCTGTGAGATCGCGCCGAAGGCTCTGTCTCACACACTAAGTGACAGACTGTCAGATCCTGCGACGCGATCTCACAGTAGCGATCTGTGCAGTAGTTACTGTAGTGTAGTAGTAGCAGCAGTTACTGATGCAAAGATTCTACAAGCTGGGGGACACATCGGGACCCTGCGATCATAACTGCTGCTACTACTACACTACAGTAACTACTGCACAGATCGCTACTGTGAGATCGCGCCGCAGGATCTGACAGTCTGTCACTTAGTGTGTGAGACAGAGCCTTCGGCGCGATCTCACAGGCTTCTGCAGTTACTGGTGCACTGATTCCACAAGCTGGGGGACACATCGGGACCCCGCAATTGTGCTGTAAGGGTCCCCATAGGTGACAGGGGGAGATCCCTCCTCCTGTCACTCCTATATACTACTATATGTACTCAGCGGGAGGGGGGGTGCGGGGGTCAGATCTGCAGATACGCCGGGGGGCCAGGCTCCACTGATTATGAGCAGGCTCAGCCACACGTCGGGACTCCCCATCACACTGCACGGGTCCCGATGGGTGACAGGGGGAGCTCCCTCCTCCTGTCAATCCTATAGATTCCGCGGTCAGTACTGACCACGGCATCTATAGGGTTAAACTGACCGTCGGGGCTCAGGTGTGTCT